>NW_025814143.1:0-78186 GCF_018902025.1 Drosophila willistoni | reverse complement strand
TCTTTAAACTCAAACTTGTGTTTTTTTTTCGCAAAATGTCAGTCAAGGGCTTAGCTGCTACTGCGTATCCTTCGATAAATCTACGGAAATACGATGTTAGTCCAAAAATCTTTGAACTGACTTCTTATCATGTGGGATCCTTACTTGGCTGAATACTTTCATTTTCAACTATATAGCCCAAAAAATTACTTTACTCTGCAGTATCTGACATTTTTCCCAGTTTATTCTCAACCCATTTTCCGCAGCTATCTTCAACACTCTTTTAAGTTTAATTAGACCATCATTCACGTTAACACTTGGTATAATTATATCGTCCATATACACCACTGCATCTCCATTCTTCACTGATTCTCTCATACTGGCATTATAAATCTTGTAAAAACTGCTGAAGAGTTGGATATTGCAATGGTACATATAGGAATTCATACTGACCATTCTGAGTTACGAATGCTGTGTACTTCTGAGATTTTTCCTCAACAGGAACATGGAAAAACCCGTTTGTTAGATCTAGAGTAGTATAAACTAACGCACTTTGAAGTTTTTCTAATACGGTATCCATCTGTGGCATAGGAAAATTATCTCGGACCACTTTCTCATTTAGCTTTCTGCAATCGCAGCACAAACGCTTTTTCCCATTCTTCTTTGTTACAAGTACAACAGGCGAAGCATATTCGGAAAAACTTGGCCTTATTATCTTCTCCTCCAACTATTCTTGTACTGTACTATCAACAAGTTTCTGACAGACTCAGCTAGACGCCTTGGATGCTGATAAACTGGCAACTCATCTGTTAGTACAATCTTCATTTCGATAGGAGTGTTTGTATTTCTAATAGGTTGTAACTTTTAATCAACTTCTTGACTTCACTAGCGATTTCTGTACTGATATGCGAAAGTCACTCTTGATTTCCACTTTATTCTGTTCTGCACTGTGTATACACATACTTTCAAATTCCTTAAACAACTCAGCACAAGATTTATTTGTTTTACACAGTGATTCTTTTATCTTGATGCTCACAAACTTTGTACCTTTCTTTGTAACAACCAAATCGACATGATCTAATATGGTTCTACCCAAATTGCCTCATATGCCATGTCTTCATCAGGAACGATTTGAAACACGACTTCCATCTCAATGCCATCTATCTTGACACTTATGCTAAAACTACCAAAGGTCATCACATGACTTCCACCAATGCTGTAAGGCTCTTCGAATATCCTGTTAATGATTTAATTCCAAGTTCGACCAACACGCTTTGCGTATGAGACTCAAATTTGCTCCTGTATCAATTGGACCGTTGGACTTAATCGACTTATAAGTTGCTTCTTTCAACTCCAAACCCGAATCAGTAAATTTACCTGATGCTTTTACTAATTTATCATCTACAACATTGTACTTTCAACTTTGGTGGTATCTTTTCCCTTACATTCAAATGAGCGATTTCCTGTTTTGCCACATTTAAAACAAGTAAGCGTTTTCTTGTTACAGTCTCTCATCATGTGTGAAGGATCACCACACTTAAAACATTTGCGATCACCTTTGTTATCGATTTTTTCTTTCTATTATCTCTACCTTGCTTGTGAAAAGATGACCCCAATGTTGTTTCTTTGACGATTTCCTAGGATCATAGGATTTTAAGTACGTCTCTATTTGAACTTTCAACGCATCCACTGTTCTGGCTTGATACAATAATGCCTTATTTGCTCTCATGTCTGGTATACCTTCTACGAAATACTCAATTAAACTTTCGTCATCCAAATCGATCGGCTTTGCGATTTCCATTAACGAATACAAAAACTCATACAAATTCTCACCTCTCTTCAACTGTCGATTGCTTAGTCTTCTATGAACTTCGGCTGATGAAACCTTTACTCTGAATTCGTTTTTCAAAGCTACTTCAGGGACTCCCAACTACAAATATCTCTCTTACTACGTATAAACGACAATGCAGCTCCTTTAACAATTGTTTTGCATACACAAAGAGCTGTAACTGACTCCACTGTACGGTTAAAGCGCATTCTTCTAGCTCCCTAGTCCATTGTACAACATCAATCGAACCTAAACCGCAAAACTCGGAAACGCTTCGCTCCACATCTTTTAGTGTGAACCATGACCTTTGCCCATCTGTGTTCGGGACTTCTCGAATTGTTCTAGCCGAGGCGAAATCTGCCTCCCGCCCGTCATTTTCAGTTTCTATTAGATCGTAATGAGCGAGTAGACGCGATTGCAGCTCAGCTTTAAGGCCTGTAGTCTCCTAGCCTAACTCTCTCAATTTAATGCGCAACTCTTCAATACGCAAAGTTAGAATATCACCTCAATCCATTTCACACAATTACAGGTATAATGCTTAACAAGTTTGCTATTTTAATGTATAGTTAGTATCAATCAATCAAATTTGTTACGACTTAGCAAAATTTACACACTATGTTAATGTAGGTCAAATTGTGGTAGTTTATGGTTAAATTCAGACGATTCTTAGAAATGTGCTCTCTGCAGCTCGCTTCAATTTCGTCAATATTTCTGCCACCGGTCTGGTTTCGTCGTGCAAGCAAAGTAACTCACACTAAAGACAATAATTAAACAGCTCACCCAACTATAGTCGTCCTACTCTATAGAACCAATCAATATCGCTGTAGCAACTCACTCAGATGTTCGGTTCGCTCTCTGTTGCCACTCACTCTGCTGTCGCTACTCACTCGGCTGTTTTCCACTCGTTCTCTTGGTCTCTCTTTGTCTGCTTCCACACCAATTGTCTCAACTTCGTGTCTGCTGCCTTCTTGTTTGGACTTGTCGTCGTCGTCTGCTTCTTGTATCGATTTGTGTTGTCCGCTCTCTTTGTCTGCTTCCACACCAATTATCTCAACTTCGTGTCTGCTGCCTTCTCGTTTGGACTTGTCGTCGTCGTCTGCTTCTTGTAACGGTTTGTGTTGTCCGCTCTCTTTTGATTTTCCGCTTCCACAGTGAACACCAGTTATCACCAACTTTGTGCTCTCTGTCTGCTCCCTCCGTCTGTCTGCTTCCACAGTGAACACAAATTATCATCAACTTCGTGTCCGCTGTCTGCTTCTCGTAACGATTTGTGTTGTCCGCTCTCTGCTCTCTTTTGGTTTTCCGCCTCCACAGTGAACACTAATTATCATCAACTTCGTGTCCGCTGTCTGCTTCCACAGTAAACACTGGTTATCATCAACTGCGTGTCTGCTGTCTGCTCTCTCCGTCTGTCTGTTTCCACAGTGAACACTAATTATCATCAACTTCGTGTCCGCTGTCGGCTTCCTCTGTCTGTCTGTCTGCTTTCACAGTGAACACTGGTTATCATCAACTTCGTGTCCGCTGTCTGCTTCCACAGTAAACACTAGTTATCATCAACTTCGTGTCTGCTGTCTGCTCTCTCTTTTCCTCTCGAGTCACCACCGTTCTCGAGCCGCTCTCAACTTTAGTCGCCGACTTTTTGCCAAAACGGCGCCAAAATTTTTAGTGTCGCTCTACTTGCGTCATCCAACCGCTCACCGCTCCCACCAACTTCCACTATTTTTGATCTTGTAGTGTTTGCTTCTTGTGAAATTTGTTCGCGAACAACCTTGATTTTGTATATATATTACACGTTAATGCATGCAATTTTAACAATTTCTGTTCACTTGCGAACTTCACACACACACACAAATTTCACTTATTGTCTTGGGCCAGAAATCTCGGTTGAGCCCCCAGTTGTAGGAATTTTACTTTATCCCGGTTTATTTATTACAATATTATTAAAGGATGTGATTTCCTTGTTAAGTCTTATATTATTAACAATGTTTCTTTGTGTTAAGAATACATATATTTTATATTATTTAAATGGCCTTAGTGATAATTTGGGAGCGCGATGTGATCGAGGCGAGAGTACGATTGCGAGTGCTTTTTGAATCAACGCTTCTCTTTATTTTTCAATGAGTGAGTCGACCAGATAGGTACGGCCGCTACGTGTCTATAAAAAAAAAAAAAATTGCAAATAGAAAAAGGTAGACAAAAGAAAAATAAAGCCACACCCGAAATCCCATACTCTACAATACACAACGTGGCAAAGACGAAATCAAAAATAACGCCACAACCGGAGAAGGAATTACCAAAAGTGAAAATAGTCTGCCCAAACGACTGCAAGGGACCACTATATTCGCCGTATTGCGAATATACCTGTAGCCACTGCTACGTGACCCCAAAAGGAAAATCTGGTGCGAAGACCGGCACCGGTACCGCCTGAGCCCATAGGCCCCGGACATCAGCAGCTGAACTTGAGATTGAACGCGTCCTAAAAGTGAACCAATAGCGCTACAAAGAGCGCCCACCAAAACTTAATTATAAAACTATGCGCTGCGTCGCACAATTTTTTTTAATGCACTGCGATACATTTTTTTTTTATAAATTGTAAAACAAACTTCGTGCAAATGTGCGGCATTAAAGCTGTCCAATTAGAGTGTGGCCTGAAAACCACTCGCAAAAATAGGCAGGGATATATGTAAAAAGATAAATTAAACAAAAACAATTAAGAAAAATAAACTATCTCTAAATAAGACAAGAACAAGACAAGCAACAACAAAAGAAAATTAACAATTATTAAGCAAAATAATAAAAAAAAAAGAGAAACAATTTTTAAAATTTGAATGTTTGATAATAGAATAAGCAAGTTTGATGACATATTTAATGAACCCAATATGGGGTTAATAGATACCAAGACAGTGGACACCACTGCTAACGTTATCAATAAAATAGAGTCATCGAATGTAGATTTAAAACCAACAAATGCACTTTTATTAGTAATTGTAATAATAATGAGCGCATATGTGTTATATAAAGCATACAAACTACACAATAAATGTGTAACAAAAAGAGCCTTAAGCCATGCTAATGATCTTGATAAGATCTAAATAACATATGCATCAATTGTAATAAAAGTGCATTTCAAAAAATTATTATCAAAAGAAAAAAAATATATCAATTTCCATGAATAAAACAGAAACAAAAAGGCTACAAAAATATTTACCCTTCCTTGATTTCCTGATACAATCAGGCGAAACAAATCGCAAATATAAGGATAAGATATTGGATAGCCCAAAACTACAAATTTGAAAAAAAATTGTAGAGCTTATGGAAAAAACCATAAAAGTAGGTTACGGTAGATTGTTAGCCAAGACTCCTTTAAGAAAAGACTTGCCGGATGGGTACACGAACTTTTCAAGGACTCAATCGAGCTGATAAATATATCAGAACCGAATAATGAACCCATAGATTTAACAGACTCAGATGTAGAAATAGTAGATATAGAGTAGCAAACTATGAACATTTTTAAAAGAGAAAAATTTTGTCAATTAAATACAGGTCTAAGCGACCAAATCAATAATAAGTCATAGCAAACCAGCCATTCCAAAAGAAAACACAATGACACAAACGAGGGTAGAATTCATACTTCGATGGTGATATTAAAAGTCTACCGGGTTTCATTGGAGCGCTTCGCGTTCTTGACACCATAAAAGAACCGCACGAAGCGGTAGCCATCGAATGCAACGAGTGCCCATTTTACTCGTTTTTTGCTTTTTGTCATTGTTATTTCACCTATTGTCCAGCGGAATAGCAAAGGCAGATATTCAGATAAAATTTTGACATGTTGTCCAGAATCTTAGGCCTTAGAAAAAAAAACTAGATATTACTAGGCTTCATAGTCTTGCACAGCCATTTTTTTAATGATCATTTTGAAATATAATGAAATATAATAAAATATGTGTTAATTTGACAATTACTCGCAAAACATGAATTTTACTACCCAGAAAAGATATCTCAACTGATAGCATCTGTTTTAATAGTCTCAATACTGTCAGCGTCCATGTATAGATCGATCGCTTCATTAACGCATACTTTCGTAATATTATCGTTGGAGCATGGATCCAAATCGTTTCTATCGATAACAGACCATTTATATGTTTGTATACCATTATTTTGTCGTTCGAGCATATCAAAGATTTTACTTAAGCATTTTTCTACTTTGGGCACTATGACTCGAGCTGGTAAGAGGTAGAAATTCCGTAAGGGGAACAGCTTCGTAATTATCTTTTTTGCAGATGACACCCAGCACCCAATCCATCGTACTCTCGTTTGCTGCCGCAACGTATAGCCTTCCACTATATTCTACAACCGGTGTTTTTCTATTGAACTTTAGGCAGCCGACGTTTCTGTATCCTTCAAAGCTTTTAGAAAATTCATTCAATAGATTGCAGAAGTCTCTGTTGTTGCAGGCGGACGCCGAGATGACAACAACAAATGGCCTGTTTTCCGGGAGAATATCAACGAATGGTGCATCATTGCTTGCTTCTTTGTCCATTGGCTGATCATCTTCCTCATCTGAACTAGAAGCACGAGATTTAATATCGCATGGGACCATTCCGCATGCATCGAACAGGGACCCTGATGATGTGTTTTCCGAGCTTTCCTCGCTCACGGTAGGGTCCACCTTATATCTAATATTCAAAAACATGCCGTATTCATCCATATTGAGTATTCCCATTTCTTACACTTACCTCTTATTCTCCGAAGGTAAATCATGATTTATTATTCGTTTCTGAGCCTGTGGTTGTTGTAATATTGGTTTGGTTGGCTTAGTATTAGTTTAGTTTTTAATAAAAGCACAATAATCTTTTTAGTTGTTTTATGATTGATTTTATTTTATTAGATTTTATTTTATTAATTTTCACACGACCAGCCACTTACACGTTTCGAATAGGAAAAGAGGAAGTAAAGAAGACAGTGTGCCCGTACATTAATTTTTAGGCTTTTCATAATGTTATTTTTGCAGGTTTAAATAACGTCGCAACTTTAGCAATGTTATGTTATTCAACACGCCCCCTCAAAAATTACATTATATTAATTTTCAAAAAAAACAAATTCAATTACTGTGACTGGTGCGTGTACTCTGGGAGGTATTACAATATGATCTGGCATTCACCATTAAGATTGGAAAAACCCAGAAAAACCAATCAGATCATTTATATCATTTAAGCAAAACAAACATTATTTTCATTTCAAAAAGTTACGTTAAACATTACTTAAAAATTAACTTCAGTTTAGTTTATGAGATTTTGTTAAATTGTATATTTTGTTTCTTTTGACTTCTCAAAGCAGTCCCATCTTGCCTCTCAGCTCCATGAACCTTCCAGTAGATAACGGTTTTGTAAAAATATCAGCCAGTTGATTTTCTGTGGGAATATACTCAATAGAAATAAGATTATTTTCTACTTGCTCTCTGGCAAAATGATATTTAATATCTATGTGCTTTGACCGCTTATGACATGATGAACTACTGGCTATGCTTATACAACCCTGGTTATCTTCAAATATTTTTATAGGTTTGTCTAATTAATATAAATACTTTTTGAAAGAGACTTCAGCCATAAGGCTTCTCTTACAGCTTCAAACAAGGCCATATACTCTGCTTCAGTAGATGATGCCGCTACTGAATTCTGCCTTTTTGTGTTCCAACAAATAAGATTTGAATTAAACATTTGAAAAAGATAACCTGTTGTGCTTTTTCTATCAGTTTCATTCCCACCCCAATCGGAGTCAACATAGCCAACGAACACATCTTCAAAATCAATATTTTTTTTAAAAATTAGTTTCATGTCAATGTTTCCTTTAAGGTATCTCAGAACCCTTTTTAAACCTTTCCAAAGTTCTATATTATTTTTATTAGTATATCTACTTAGAATATTGACGGCTGTTGCAATATCCGGACGAGTACAAAGCATAATGTACATTAAACTTCCAATCAAATTTCGACAAGGAGCATCGTATGTGTCGTCTGAGTTTAACATTTCATAATTTAGTTTACTTGGAAGTGGATTATTTACAGATTTACATTCCTCCATATTAAATTTAGTTAAAACCCTTTTTATATATGCAGATTGGCTTAACAATATCTGATCTTGGCATATTTCAATTTTCATTCCAATAAAGTGTCGTATTTCCCCAAGATCTGTCATTCTAAACTTTGTCATAAGATATTGTTTGAAACTGCTCATTATTTTTAAGTCTGATGTCGCTATTACTAAATCATCCACATATAATAACACATAAATATTTTTATTTATATTTCCTTGATCTTGAACATATATACACGGATCAACAGGAGAATTCTTAAATTTACACTCCTTTAGCGCTTGCTCAAACACTTCAAACCAGCACCTTGCTGCTTGTTTGAGCCCATAAATTGCTTTATTTAATTTACATACACTTCCATCATTGCAAATAATTCCCTCAGGGACTTTCATATATATTTCTTCTTTTAGCATACCATTTAGAAATGCCGTTTTAACATCCATATGATGTACTTTAAAATTATATTGGACAGCAATAGACAACACAAGTCGAAGACTAGGAATTCTAGCAACAGGAGCGAATGTTTCATCGTAATCTATTTGATATTTTTGTGTAAAACCACGTGCAACTAATCTTGCCTTACATCTAGCTGGATTTCCCATTTCATCATGTTTTAAAGTAAACACCCACTTACTATCTACAATATTCTTATTTTCAGGTCTTTTAACAATAGTCCAAGTATTGTTTAAGTCATGAGCGGATAATTCTACTTTAACAGCTTCTTCCCATAAATCCTTATCACTTCGACTTTTTATTTCTTCGAATAAATGAGGGGCTTCGTCAAAAATTGTGTGAGCATTGAAAAGATAGTTATTAAACTTAATTCATCTTCGTCATAGGAAATATGTGGTTTATTTTTCAATCTTTCGCTTTTTCTAGTTGCATCATTGATAACTCTATTTGAGACTTCACAAGGCTGTTGTCATCCTTACTCTCATTCGGGAAACTGTCTTTATTATTGTCCTTACTCTCATTCAGGATCTCTGGTACGCAACATTCCATACTCTCATTCTGGAAATTCACCTTTTCATTATCCTTACTCTCGTTCAGGATATTCGGCGCACAACATTCCATACTCTCATTCTGGAAATTCACTTCTTCATTATCCTTACTTTCGTTCAGGATACTTGGTACACAACATTCCATACTCTCATTCTGGAAATTATCTTCTATATTTTCCTTACTCTCTTTCGGGAATTCAATGTTTACTTCATCCTTACTATCATTCAGAATGTCACTTTCAACAGCTCTTGAGTTTACCATATTTGTCTCATCAACTACCACATCTCTAGCAACAATGAATTTCTTATTTTCAATATCCCATAACTTATAGCCGTTAGGTTCATATCCCACAAAGATACTTTTAAACGATTTATTGTCGAATTTCCGTTTTCTAATTTTATTGTGTACGTATACAGTTGAACCAAATACTTTTAAATACTTTAAAACTGGCTTTCTATTATGCCACATCTCGTATGGTGTTGCTGCACGATCTCCAAGTGCCCTACTTGGAATTCTATTTATTATATATGTTGCTGTCAGAACAGCTTCACCCCAAAAATATTTTTCCAACTTTGCACCATTGACCATGGCACGAGCCTTTTCAGTAATTGTTCTAATCATTCTTTCTGATACTCCATTTAACTGTGGAGTATATGGCACAGTTAAATGGTAACTGATTCCTTTCTGAGTACAAAAGTCTCGCATATCGCTAGACAAATATTCCCTACCATTATCGATGTATAGGTTCACAACTTTCAGGTTGAAGTGCGCTTCACTTTTTGCCACAAAGTCCTTAAACATTATAAATACATCCGATTTATGTTTTATTAGGTAAGTAACACAATAATGTGTAAACTGATCTACAAAAATTACATAGTAATTTTTATCATCAATAGTTGTGGGTGTAATCGGACCGCAGACATCAGAATGTATAACAAAAAGTGCTCTACTTATATGTTCTTTATTTTTATATTTGTCAAAACGTAATCTGGCTTGCTTTCCATTTAAACAAGCTTCACATATATCGTCTGTAGGATTAACTTTATCAAGTAGTTTATTATCTTGAAACAAATTCTTTCTTTTTATTTCTAACATTTTCCCTATACTTATATGACCCAATCTTTCATGCCATAATTTATATAAATTTTCAGTTTTTATATCAATTTTATATGCTTTGAATTCAAAAATTGGCATTTTGTACTCACCTGAGTTTTCGGCAATAATAATACCACCTTTTGTCAATTTAACTCCAGACTCGTCAAACACTACTGTCACTCCAGCCTCTTGTAGTCTTTTTACAGAGATTAGATTTTCTGTAACTTCTTTGCAGTATAATGCATCTTCTAGTGTTATCTGGTACCCATTCTCAAGACGAACGATTCCACGTTTTGTTGCAAAGATGTATTGCCCTTCCTTGGCGATAGCAATCTTCACTGGAGTTTGAAGTTCAGTAGAATCCATAAAAAGTGTCTCATCATTGATTATATGGTCGGATGCACCCGAGTCAAGGATGAAATTCACATTTGTTTTCAACTTATTATTATTTGAATTCAAACTTTTAATCATGAACGCGAAACCTGGCGTGGTCGTTGCAATATGAGCTTGTGTGTTATTTTCTTTATTATTGTCATTTATTAGTTTTTTATATGCATAACAATTTTTTTTTATGTGCCCTGGCTTGCCACAGTGGTGACATTTTATATAATTTTGTTTGTATTTGTCATTATATGGCTTGCGAGTATTATTATTTTTTTTATAATTTTGATTTTTATATTTATATTTGTTGTTATAATTGTTTTTGTAGTTATTATTATTATACTTATTTTTAACCTCAACGTGTAATATCTTTTTACTTGTGTCATTATTAGCGTTATTTAGTTTTGTCTCATGATCGAGCAAACGGTGCTTAACGAAAACTAGAGTAAGATCTTCTTTCGATAGTGTCTCTATAGCAGTGATGACCCCGTCATATGATGATGGCAAAGTGTGCAGTAAGTGCGAAACCTTGTCCATTTCGTCTATATTGGCGCCTGATGCTAACAATTCATTAACCATTTCGTCAAAAATAATAAAGTGGTGTATAAGAGCCATCTCGTTTTTTAGTTTAAGCGACAACAACCGTTTTCAGGCAGACAACTGAGATGCCACACTTTTTCGTTCATACACAGAATCCAGATTCCTAAGAATATCACGTGCTGTGTTGTTGTCTGTTGCGAAATCCAAAAATGCATCGCTCAAGTGCCCTACCACTATACTTTTTGCATAGCGTTCGGCCTTAACCCAACTTTCATCTGTTTCTTTAGGAGCCTCGCTATCAATAACTTTTAATGCATCTTGTTCAGCAAGAAGTGCTTTTATTCTTTTTTTCCACACAGAATATTTCTCACCGTTAAACTGATTTATAGTAAGCTTTATCTTTTCCATAATTGTATATTTTTATTTTTTATTTGAATTTATATGTATGTGTAATACAAACGACTATTGTGAAAAAAAAAAAACTTAATGTGCAAATTTTTATTTTATTTTATTTTTTTTTTTTATAGAACGCACTCTGGGCCCATAACCTGTTGTAATATTGGTTTGGTTGGCTTAGTATTAGTTTAGTTTTTAATAAAAGCACAATAATCTTTTTAGTTGTTTTATGATTGATTTTATTTTATTAGATTTTATTTTATTAATTTTCACACGACCAGCCACTTACACGTTTCGAATAGGAAAAGAGGAAGTAAAGAAGACAGTGTGCCCGTACATTAATTTTTAGGCTTTTCATAATGTTATTTTTGCAGGTTTAAATAACGTCGCAACTTTAGCAATGTTATGTTATTCAACAGTGGTTTTATACATTTTTCGATAGATTCACTGCTGGAATCTGAACTTTGTTCCAGCACTGACAAGCTGCTGCTTACCGGCGACACAGTCTCTTTGCCCTTTTCGATCACCACAAGCCGACCCACATAATTACTACCGTCATAGACTGATGTAACCGGTCGACTGTCGTTATTTTCACCGTCCTGAACTCCTGGCATTTCCAATATAAGATCGGCGTCTACGATATTTCCGTCTGTTGACCAAATGTCACATTGTCCGGCAGGAATTCCCAAACGTTTTTCAATCTTTTTTTTCAAACTAAAAATGGTTTCATAATTGGAAATGCTAAATTGCACATCCTACTTAGGCAGAAAACGGACACTTGGTTATATAAGACCATTTATTTATATCCTTACGACTACTTACTCTCTTAGATTTTTGTTTAATGATAATTATCAACATTTTTATTATAAACTTGACTGTATTGTTTCTAGTATGAACTGTGAACTACGAGCACACGATGTCGAATGATTCAAATGTCGTAGATAGAAATACGAAATTGAACGACTCAAACAGTAGGCAAGTGAAAGTGAATTTGTACTATCTAAAAAATCCTAGTTGGCCTGGCATATTTTAGCATATTGAATTGAAATAGTTCATAAAAAGAAGTCCATTCGATTTAACTTTCGGTTTCACGTTCCTTATAGTTAAAAGTAAAAAAATAGACAAAATTTAAAAAACCTCTGTGGTTAAAAACTGTTTCTATCCAGCCATGTTACGTCAATGGAAATATCTCATATATATATGATCCCATTTAGCAATTGTATTGGGTAAATCATTGAATTAACCACCGAAGGCAAATTGAATGCAAATATCAAAGTGCTAAATACTAAACTATTGGGGCAATGGCGAAAATTCAAATTGTCTCAGTTTGAGATATTTAAAAACAATCAAGCAAATAAATAATAAATAAAAGTAATGGTGAAGTAAAACTAGAAATTCAGAATGTAATATTCAATACACCAAAAATTTAATGCGTAATTTCGAAGTGGGTGTGAAGGGATAGATGTACAAACCCTAATCAAAAAGAGTTAATTGATTAATTAATTGCCACAAGTCTAGAAAACATTAATTAGACTATGAAATTAAATTCCAATATGCAAAAATATATTGCTTGCTAATCTACTGTATCCCCAATGGGACTTCCTTTCAGTATTGTCAATATCAGTTGCAAAATAAAATGTCACTGACTACTAGACGAACTCTAAAATATATTGTATTTATTTTTATTATTATTTTTATTATTATTACTACATACTAAAATTTTAAGTGGGACTCGAATGCATTCGAAAAATGGGCACTCGTTTTTTGCTTTTTGTCATTGTTATTTCACCTATTGTCCAGCGGAATAGCAAAGGCAGATATTCAGATAAAATTTTGACATGTCGAGAATCTTAGGCCTTAGAAAAAAAAACTAGATATTACTAGGCTTCATAGGTATTTTGCACAGCCATTTTTTTAAAGATCATTTTGAAATATAATAAAATATATGTTAATTTGACAATTACTCGCAAAACATGAATTTTACTACCCAGAAAAGATATCTCAACTGATAGCATCTGTTTTTAATAGTCTCAATACTGTCAGCGTCCATGTATAGATCGATCGCTTCATTAACGCATACTTTCGTAATATTATCGTTGGAGCATGGATCCAAATCGTTTCTATCGATAACAGACCATTTATATGTTTGTATACCATTATTTTGTCGTTCGAGCATATCAAAGATTTTACTTAAGCATTTTTCTACTTTGGGCACTATGACTCGAGCTGGTAAGAGATGTAGAAATTCCGTAAGGGGAACAGCTTCGTAATTATCTTTTTTGCAGATGACACCCAGCACCCAATCCATCGTACTCTCGTTTGCTGCCGCAACGTATAGCCTTCCACTATATTCTTGAACCGGTGTTTCTTTATTGAACTTTAGGCATCCGACGTTTCTGTATCCAGCAAAGCTTTTAAAAAATTCATTCAATAGTTTGCAGAAGTCTCTGTTGTTGCAGGCGGACGCCGAGATGACAACAACAAATGACCTGTTTTCCGGGAGAATATCAACGAATGGTGCATCATTGCTTGCTTCTTTGTCCATTGGCTGATCATCTTCCTCATCTGAACTAGAAGCACGAGATTTAATATCGCATGGGACCATTCCGCATGCATCGAACAGGGACCCTGATGATGTGTTTTCCGAGCTTTCCTCGCTCACGGTAGGGTCCACCTTATATCTAATATTCAAAAACATGCCGTATTCAACCATATTGAGTTTTCCCATTTCTTACACTTACCTCTTATTCTCCGCAGGTAAATCATGATTCATTTTTCGTTTCTGAGCCTGTGGTTTTATACATTTTTCGATAGATTCACTGCTGGAATCTGAACTTTGTTCCAGCGCTGACATGCTGCTTACCGGCGACACAGTTTCTTTGCCCTTTTCGATCACCACAAGCCGACCCACAAAATTACTACCGTTATAGACTGATATAACCGGTCGACTGTCGTTATTTGCACCGTCCTGAACTCCTGACATTTCCAATATAAGATCGGCGTCTGCAATATTTCCGTCTGTTGACGAAATGTCACATTGTCCGGCAGAAATTCCTAAACGTTTCTCTATCTTTTTTTTCAAAGTAAAAATGGTTTCATACATTGAAACACTGAACTCCACATCCTACTTAGGCAGAAAAAGGACACTTGGTTATATAAGACCATTTATTTATATCCTTACGACTACTTACTTTCTTAGATTTTTGTTTGATGATAATTATCAACAGTATTATTATGAACGTTACAGTATTGTTTCTAGTATGAACTGTGAACTACGAGCACACGACGTCGAATGATTCAAATGCTGTGCACATAGGCCATATCGAATTTTAGCCTTCCACTATATTCTTGATATTTCTCCTCGTATATCCCGAAGTCTTCGGTAGGGTCCACATAACCCTCTAGTTTGTCGTATTTGGCCAATTCGTCGCCAGACTTCACGAACTCGTTCCACGCATTGGACAAAGTTTCCAATTTGGTGTCAATTGCGAAGACGTCGGCATCCTGTGCAGGATTCTCTGCATATCCATATATGCGGGTAATGGTTGTCTTCAATCTTCCTCTGGCCTTTATGAATGTTTTCATTTCCTCCATGATGAAATACCAACTGCTTGTGTGGACCAAAAATTTCAAGACGCGTGTTTTTCCAGAGATGTATTCCCTCACGATCTCGTCGATTATATCGATAACAGATACCGATAGGCGAGTGGCGCCACCGTTTGTCCGCGCTGTTTCCAATAAGCACGCGATTGTCTATTCGATAGTAGGCCAGAACTATCGACTACTAACTTTGAGGTTAACAATTAATTGCAACCACGTTGCAACAAATTATTAAGCAATGAGTAACAAACAAACAATGCCCAACGATCCGGCTCGAAGGACCAAATTATGATGAACAATAAACCACTGTGTTTAATATCTCATAAGAACTTAACTTTATTTTTACTTCAATGTTACTGAACTGTGTCTGCCACTGCTAGAACACGTCTTGATCGTTCGTTTGCTTGCTTATTACTAAATTTTCAATTCTTACGCAACTACGTAGGACATATAGGTTTGTAAAGAGTGACAGAGACAGAGCATACCAGACTGGCGCCAGTATATTCTAGAAAACTTAAGAGAAAATACAAAAACAAAAGCATTGTGAGATGTGCAAGATCATTCATGAGTCTTTGCCTTGCTGCGTATAGCAATGTAAGTTAAATGACAATTGGTTCCTCAACAAGGCGACCAAATCATAAAAAGTTATTTTTATATAAAATAAAGTTTGATCAACTCAACTCTGTTGCATTCCCTGACGTCAGCAATATCTGACCTAGTTAACTCGGTCAGTAACCCAGGTAGTACGCACGAGTATAGATTTTGGCATTGATCAGCAATTTTTTAAACAAAGAAAAGAAACTCAAAAAATTGGTTTCACTGTCGTGGCAGTTATCAGTGTAAAATTCTTTTACACTATATATTGGAATATTGGAAATAAAAATAAAACTATTGTTAAAACACTAAGCAAAAGGCAACTTCGATTTATTTCTTGTGCTACACTTGACCAATTTTAGGAACGAGTCGGAGCGTTCCCTGTCTTTGACAAAATAAATGAACTCCCATCGGGTCAAGTACTAGTACAGATAAGCAATTACATAAGAATATAAAAGAACATGGAGGAGTTTTATAAACAGCAGACAGAACGAGGAGAGGCAATCCAGGCCTTTATTCGGAATACCAAAAAAGATTCTTTCGCCAGGAAAACGAAGCCATCTTATTTCGAGGAGAAACTTGAGCTCCTGAAATACATGTGGGAGAACTTCGAGAAAAGTCATCAGGAGTTGATGGACAAATTAAATAACGTGCCAACTGAAGATGACTACTTTGTAACGGACTATTTCAGCAAATGAAGACGGTATCTAATATAGTGGAAGATTGGAAGGACCATTTGGCAAAAATAAAGCTAGAGAGACAAGCTCGCCAACGAGAGGAAGAGCGAGTCATGATCAAACTACTGGTTCGTAAGCAAAGTGCTCTGCTGGAGTCATTGTCCAGGACATTAAGACAAATTGTGCCTGAAGATAAAATGACTTACAAATCGGTAGTCGACAAATTATGGATGCAAATTGAAGAAATCCATTATGAGATTCATCGGCTAGCTGAAAATCCAGCCGAAGCCGGATATAATATAGCTACGTTTGTGGCCGCAGAAAATACAATGCTGAAATTCTGTGTGGCACCAGCAGAAAATGTAGTGATACAATCACCACCTGTATTGCAATCGATACAATAATTGCAACTATCCAAAATTCCCATTCCAAAATTTGATGGGGATTATCTGAAATGGCAACAATTTCATGACATCTATAAAAAGGTGGTTCATGAGTCAAATGTATCCACGATAGAGAAAATGTGGTACTTAAAATCAAACCTTTCTGGAGAAGCAGAGAGATTGATACGGCACCTGGAATTAACAGAAGCCAATTACAACACTGCTTGGTCAGTGTTGCAGGAACGTTTTAATAACAAACGAGTTCTAGTAACAGCCATACTGGCAAAGCTGTTTGATCACCCAAATGTGGGAAATGACGCAGCTTCTATAAAGAATTTGCATGATAACATTTTTGAATCATTGCAAGCCTTAAAAAATGTAGGCGTCAATATGGAATCGTCAGATGCTGTCATAATGTTTCATATGACAAGAAAATTGGATAGATTCAACCACGCACTATATGAGCAATCTCTTTCCAACACAAGGGATCTGCAGGAAGTAAAGGACTTCCTATCCTTCTTGGAACAGCGCTTCCTAACATTAGAGGCGATTGGGAAACCAAGAAACGAAAATCGCAGCATTGAAAAACCAAGTCCAAGGAAGACATGCACAACAGCATCTGGGACAAACAGTACAGCAAAGCACAAACTCTTCCAATGTGAAAAGTTCAAAATCAAATCCGCAGCAGAGCGGCTTAATTGGGTGCAGAGACACAAATTGTGTGTCAATTGCTTCAAGCCGGACCATATGGCAATATTTAAATGCGATAAAAAACATAACACAATGTTGCATTTAGAAACAGGCAACCAAATTGCTACATCTGCTTCTGCAGCTTCTGCGTATGGAATTGGCAGAAAATACACCCTGTTGGCAACGGCCAAGGTAGTGGTAAAAGGGATCAATGAAACGAAAGGAGAATTTCGAGCACTCTTGGATAGCGGCTCTCAAGTAAATCTCGTCTCAGAGAGACTGGTAAAGAAGTTATCGTTAAAAATTAGCGAGACTCATGTGCATATAAATGGAGTGGGTGGTCAACCACAGATAAGCAAGGCGCGAGTAAGCTTGGTTGTAAGGTCAAGATACAACAAGTTCGCAATGCTAGTTGAGGCATTTGTATTGCCACACATAATAGGTGACCAACCCACAGAACAAATAACGCAGAAAGTCACATTACCAGACAACATTCAATTAGCGCACCCAACATTTGATAAACCCGGAAAAATTGATATGCTGTTGGGAGCTGATGATCACTATGCTATACTGCTACCAGAAAGAAGACGGGGCAATCGAAACCGTCCAACATTACAAAACTCAGAGTTTGGATGGATTGTTGCTGGCAGAATTAATATGTCAACGTCAGCTTCAATCACATGTATGGTAGGCATGACGAATCCAGAGGAATCACCAGAAAGATTCTGGCAGCTAGACACACTAGAGCCAATAAAAAGGTACAGGAGTCCGGAGGAAGAGTATTGTGAAAAATTCTTCCTCGATAACCTACACACGGCGGCGGACAATCGACTAATTGTAAAGCTTCCATTTGCTGAAGAGGCGTCATCTCTTGGAGAATCTCGGGAAGTAGCCATAAGAAGATTCATGTCGTTAGAGATGCGAATGAACCCTGACATAAAAAAGGAGTATGTAAAATTTATGTCAGAATATGAACAGCTTGGACATATGAATCAAGTAATGGTAGAACAAATTCCCAGAACCATTACTTTATACCGCATCATTGTGTACTAAAACCAGAAAGTACCACCACCAATCTAAGAGTGGTATTTGATGCCTCATGTAAAACGTCATCAGGAAAATCACTGAACGACATTTTATATCCTGGACCAGTTGTACAGAGTCAACTCTTCTCAATTCTTCTGCGGTTCAGGACACACAAATATGTGTTCACGGCAGATATTGAAAAAATGTATCGCCAAGTTTGGATAAACCCTGCCGATCAATTCAATCAGATGATTATGTGGAGAGAGGATCCAAGTCAAGAACTAAAGTTTTATCGTTTAAAAACAGTAACTTATGGAACCACGTCAGCCCCATATTTAGCGACGAAGTGTCTGGAATATTTGGCACTGAAAAACATTGAAAAATTGTCGTCTGGAGCATCAGCATTAAAAAATGACTTTTATGTTGATGATTGTCTCACAGGAGCAGACAGTTTACCAGAAGCCCTGCAAATAAGACAAGAGCTTCTAGAAATCTTGAAACCTAAGGGTTTCAACTTACGAAAATGGTGTTCAAATAGCAGTCAACTTCTAAAGGAAATTCCAAAGGAAGATACGATTGCTGACATCAATCTCGGTGACACACTGGAACAAACAAGTGTCAAAACATTGGGAATCATATGGGCACCCAAAGAAGACCAATTATGTGGAAAGGCTCAAAGACATACAAAAGGAATAACCAGACGAGTGGTGCTATCCGAAGTCGGTCAAATCTTTGATCCCCTAGGACTGTTCGCACCGGTAGTGGTAAGAGCGAAAATGTTTCTTCAACATGTTGAGAGGATGTACAGGCATTAAACCACATGAAAATTCCAATGCATATTTTTGATGGCAAGGTCCCCACTACAAAGGTATTGCATACATTTGTTGATGCATCAGAAAAGGCGTATGGTGCGGTAGTTTATGTCCGATCAACCTATAAAAATGGCCAAATTTCGGTCAGATTGTTGTGCGCCAAGTCGAGAGTGGCTCCCCTGGACAAACAGACACTGCCCAGGCTGGAACTATGTGCAGCTGTACTTGGAGCTGAACTCACGGATAGAGTTCGACAGGATCTCCAATTCGGATCAGAAAGTGTGGAATCATTTCTCTGGTCAGACTCAACAGTAGTATCTCGTGGATTAATTCACGGGCGTCACATTTCCACACGTTTGTGGCTAATCGGTTGACAAAAATACACGCAGTATCACATCCATGGCAATGGCGTCATGTGTCATCAGCGCTCAACGCAGCTGATGTTCTGCCTCGAGGCATATCAGCAGTTCACCTTAGCGCACATTATGGTTGTATGGACCACTATTTTTGCATGGACCACAACGTGGCTGGCCAGCACCATTTAAGCCTACAGAGCACACGATGGATACCGTATGAAGAAAACCAAGGTATTCAGCATGGTGACTGCCACGGCAAACAACAAGATTGAATGGATATATACGGTAAATCACAGAAATTCGTTTTACCGGCTACAGCGAATAGTGGCGTATGTGCTACGGTTTTGTCACAAGCAGAACAGGAAACCAACGGCTCAGTTAGAGTTGGAAGAGTTGGACCAAGCACGGAGAGTGATCATTAAGCAAATTCAAGAAACAGGATTTGCATATGAATTACGGCACTTAAAGAAACGACCTGATCAACCGCTAGATCGCAAAAGCACGGTGGCAACAAAGAGTCGCAATGCAGAGGCACTTCGAGCATGTCAACTCAGAGCTACGGACAGGAAATGATCTCCTTCATATAGAACGCCAACGACGATCGCCTTTCGATATAATTGGGAACATTGCGAACGGCTTATTTGGTGTGCTGGACTCAAAGTATGCAACAGAGATGTCAGGCACCATACGAAAAGTTAAATCAAATGAAGATTACTTATTAAACTTGCTGCAAAATCAGACATCTGTAATTGATTCAACGATAAATATCTTTAAACGAGATGAAGCCACAATTGAAAATCAGATGAAACTAATGGAACAACAAATGAACGACATGACCAAGGTCCAGGACAATGCGGTAAAGGCATTGCAATGGTATATCACGCTAACTACTCAGATGACAGTTATTGCAGGGAATTCGCAACGAATTCAAACCGAAATTTCCCGAGTATTTACAGATGCCCATCATAGCAAAATAAGCCCGTTACTACTATCACCAGGCCAGCTTCGAGAACATCTGAACCAATTGAAGAGACATCTTCCGTTTGGTTTGGATTTGCCAGTTCCAGATAACGACATCTTGCAATTATATGGCTTAATGAAGGCACAAGACACAATCGCAAGCAGGCAGTGCAACTGTATAACCTGGTACCCATTCCAGCAATTGGAACTCATGGGATTGTAATCATGAACATTAAAATTCCCATAATTGCTGTCAACAAGGAACAGAATCAATACATTGGTTCTGCTCAAGAGCCGATTTGGAACAATGCCATCAGCTCAACAACGAGCAATATATTTGATTTGATAAACAAACGACGTTTACGGCTAATAGCAACTGTGAGTTCAAGCTATTCAAAAACAAAATTATCAACTTGTCAAATGCAGCACACAAACAGATCATTCGTGTGGTACGACATGTATCAGAAAATCAGTGGATTTTTGCCACCACTAGACCAATTGAACTCGCAGTGACCTGTGACGATAATATACAAGGTGTCACTATTAAGAAGACTGGATTGTTAACTCTATACCCGACGTGTACAGCAAGGAGTTCTGCTATACGAATAACAGGTCACGGTATAACTACGACAGACACAATAAAATTGTCATATGTCCGATTTGGCAACTTCAGCATTGGCCCAACAAAAGTAGCGCCAACAACAACACAATTCATAAAGATGCAGCTAAGCTACGACGAACTAAGCAACATTCAAGGAAAACTGGAAACTAAGCAAAACTGGAAATTGCCAGAAGACCCCAGCCAGCCGGCTCACCATGTTATCATCTCCTACATAGCGCTAACAATACCATTGGTTCAACGGCCGGGAGTATGTTGGTCTTTAGATTATATAAAATAAGCTAACATTAAGACAATTATAATATAGAACAAATGGAAATGTATGTCAATTAAGTATGTAGCCCGATTATAGATATCGATGGCTCATCAGTCATAAGTAGATCTGATATGGTCAGCAGTAAACAATAAAGAACTAGTTAATTAAGCTGCTATAGTTAGCTATTATCAACAAAGACGTATTTTGCTGACCTAACACTATGTCGAACTATGCACTGGTGAGCTCGCTATTTTGTACTATAAAAGAAATGCATTATTCTTAGTAAGATCAGATACCAATTGTAGCTACATCGGGTGTGCATCGCTGTGTCTTTGGCCCCCATCTCTACCTTTGTAATCTCACTCCGAGGTCCACCCAATTTATGTGTTGGTTGCGACAACCTTTAGTCACTGGTTTATGTGCTAGTGCCTATATATATATATAAATAAATAAACATTTAATAACTTCAAGAAACACTAACGTCTTTCATTGAACAGCACCGTTATAACTATTGATATTGATTCCTCACTCTCTGATTTTATAAAGCGTCTCTCGCTCTGCCTTGCAAGCGAAGATGCTCTCTTTATTGTTGAATATCTAACTCTCTTACTACTTTGTCTGCGAGCAGAGAGTCAGTTCGTAAGCAATAACCAAAGTGATCAGATCAATCAAATAAAGCAACGAGCAATTAACAAGTAACAAATACATACTATTTATACTACCATAAGTCGATGATGGAAGCTGCAGCAAGAGTATCTACTCCACATGCCTCTTCTTACACTAACCCCGAACAATTAGTAACGGAAAAACAGCGTCTAAGAAGAGAATCGCAGATTAGTCGCTCACCAGCAGCAAAACTTCGCCTAAGGCATGCTCATCGCAACCTCTCCAAGGCGTTAAGACAAGAGGAAAGCAGGGCTCAAAAGAAATACATAGAAAAGCTCAGTCCAACCAGCACTAAACATCCTCTGTGGAAAGCCCACCCAACTTTAAGCGCTCCTACAGAGAAAAATTCGATAAGGAGTCCAACCGGTGGATGGGCCCGCAGTGACGAAGAGAGGGCATCCGTATTTGCCACACATCTTAAAAGGGTTTTCCAGCCAAATCCAACATCAAACTCATCTGTACTTCCAAGTACTTCCCAACGGATAAATCACTGCAGTTATTAACAACTACATAAAGCCGAAAAAAGCCCCTGGCCATGACCTAATCACACCGAAAATGATCCTAGAACTCTCTATCATCGCTATACAATACATCTGCAAACTGTTCAACGCTATAATAAGAATTGGCTACTTCCCAAGAACATGGAAAAGGTCCACTATCATCATGATTCCAAAAGTGGGAAAGGACAAAACTTAGCTGCCATGTCTTTCGAAGCTTTTTGAAAAGGTCCTGCAGATCCGACTAAACTCGCATCGGAGAACACAATCCCATCACACCAGTTCGGCTTCCGCGAAAAACATGGTACAATTGATTAAATCAATCGCATAACATCCGAAATACGAACAGCATTCGAACTAAAAGAATACTGTGCGGCTGTCTTTCTCGACGTTGCCCAGGCCTTCGATAGAGTTTGGCTGGAGGGTCTGATGTTCAAAATCCGGCAAAAACTGACACAGTACACCCACAAACTCATGGAATCTTACCTTTACAATAGGAAATTCGCTGTAAGATGTAATGGCTCCGTCTCGGCTGATTTTGAAATTAAAGCTGGTGTACCGCAAGGCAGTGTACTCGGCCCATTGCTCTACCTGCTGTACACTGCAGACTTACCAACGAGTTTAGGACTTACAACGTCCACTTTTGCCGATGACACGGCAATCCTCAGCAGATCCAAATGCCCAATACAAGCCTCTGCAAAATTAGAGGAACACCTCAAGGTGGTAGAGGAATGGTTAGCAACCTGGCGTATACGGGTCAACGAGCAGAAATGCAAACATGTTACATTTACGCTTAACAGAAGAAACTGTCCAGCTAATTAAAATTATCAAACCAAACCAATAAGCAATCTAATCATTAAGCCACGTCCTAGATTATCCGATGAACAAGGAGAAATTATACGAGAAAAGCGGCGCTTTATCATTCAACAAGTAAGGGCATAAATTCGTGCTTCTCAAACAGAAGAGCACAGAGGACAGCCACATACTTGAATTGAACGACGCTGTTTTCGTCGCTCCATAGAAATCCGGCTTTTTTACTCGATTTGGGACATGTTTACTCTGTAAAGTTAAAGAGAACGGTGTGAAACGATGCTGGCTACGCAGGCCTACTCACGGCTGTCCTGAATCACCTGTCACCCGGTCGTGATTCCGCCTAAAACCTACTAGGGCCGTCGGTGCTCGTCTGGTCAGGGGCGTGAGTGGCGCCAGTAGTAGTAGTGGGGTGGTCGCACCCTAGCATCTTCGACAACTCCAACGAAAAGCTCTTTTCCTGGTTTGAGTCCCCTGTTTTTGTTTTTTGGTCCCCCGAGTACATAGCGGTGTTTCAGCCCTCCAGCTGTCAACTCAGACTGTGGGCCTCAAGATATGTACTGTGCCTTGGAGGCAAAAGTACCAGGTTCAAATCCGACCTGTGGAGAAAAATTTCAATTGCATTTTTTCCACAGAAATTAAATTAATTTTCAGAAAATTTCTAACAATTAATTCGGAATTGTTGGAACCAGTCGAGCAGGGAGCGGCATAAACTCCCAAAAGTCCCAAGGGGAAATACCTGGTTGCAAGCAATGGACGGGTGTCCCCAGCAGGAACAGCGTGTGCAGCGGATCAAGCAAGGCCGGCATCATCGTTTGCAGCACTCACATCACCCCCCTGACGAAAGTGGAGGCTGCGAGGCATTACATACGTGGCTGCATAGGCAAGATATTTGTACACAGTTGCTACTTTCCCCCGAGTCTTTCTTTTGATGAATTCTGCGGGACCGTCGACGAGCTGGCAGCTGACGCCCGTTTGCACACAGCCTGCCTTATCGCGTGTGATTTCAACGCCTGGGCAGTGGATTGGGGCAGCACTTATACCAACTCAAAGGGAAGAGCGGTTCTGGAACCCTGCTAAACAGTGGCGGTAGACCTGACGTTCGCCAGTAGCTCTCTGTACCGAAACGCAACCTGGGAAGTCGGCAATTTCTACACCGCCAGTGATCACGAGGCCATACTGACCGTTATCGGGTCCAGAGAAATCTTGCCAGTGCCAATCCCGCAAGAGAAAGCGTACAGAGCCAGCAGCATAATAAGAGCAGCCTTTTCAAAAGCTCTCTAAACGAGGTAACACTTCAGGTGGACAGCGCTGAAAATATGGCAAATTGCTTGGCTAGCGCAGTCCTCTCGACATGCGACGCTAGAATGAGCATAAGAAGGACCTACGCAGGCCCCCACCGCCCGTTCTTCTGGTGGAATGAGACGATCTCCAAACCTGCTTCGCTGCTGAAGTAGGCGAAGGCAAGGTTTGACTTGAAGTGATTTATTGGGGCCGCAAGCCCGGTATTTATAGGCGAACATTTACATTGGTCTTATGGCTAGTGTCCTTAACGGTACTTAAAGCTATGCTTAAGTTCTAATTACTTATATTCTATCCATAGGTCACACTTCAGTATGTGGCCTAATCATGTCCCTAAAAGTATACTACACCTCCTTTTTTTCAAAAAGAAATTTTTATTTTTCTCATATCCTTTTTATATTATTTTTATTATAATCATCTATATCTATAATCAACTACCAATCTCCACCGTTTTTCCTTGCTGCCAGGTAGCGACTTTTTAGACATTGATGGTTCAATAATATCATCATTGATCAATTTGTCCACTGGTTTATTGATTTCGTTTTCTTTAATGTGTGCTATCCTGTAGTTTTTGGTGTAGATTGGTGTTGTGTCTTTGAGTCTTAATTTTTGTTTATAGAAATTGTTGGAGGATATTTGTTCAGACTCTATTGCGCTAATACATCATCAAATTCTGAGCATAATTTATGTTGAGGTTCTTTCACGAAGTCTGGAAAATTGGGTGCTAGTTTGTTCATTATTGTGGATTTATGTTTTGAATCATGGTGTTTGTCTATTTTTAAGATTTCATAATCCGACAGTTTTTCATTTAATAGGTTTATATTTGTAATTTGCACGTCTGTGTTGTTAGTATTTAATATGCGGACATATGGGTTAGTCTTAGAAGCAATTGTGTTTGCGACGAATACCCCCGGGTGTAATTCTTGATTAGGGATAAAGATGTTATTATTTTTTGATATTGCAATGCGTACAATTTTTTCTGTTCTAGGTGGGATATGGAATACATGTGTGGTTTGACTGATCCCTATATTGATTATAATTTTATATCTTGATTTATATGGATCTATTATGTGACGAATCACATTATCATTGCAATTTAAACTACGCCCATGTAGGGCGCGTTCATTTTTACTTTTATTTTTTAATACGCCCATGGAGGGCACATTAAATATCCCAACATGAAAACTAACTGTAGTTCTTTTTTCTAATAGTCAATACTTACGATCGACACCTCCCTCTCTTTCTAGCTACCGTCTTGATGCGGCTGCAGCGTCGACGCGTTGCGGAGAGAACAACCTCCCGACAGCGGACTCAGCGCCGCAAGCCGAGCTAAAGAGACCATGAGAAAATCGAAGGTGAGAGAGAGAGACGGCGATCGTGACGGGTGCCAAAGCACAAGACGCATCGTATGTTTTCACCGTTAGGACATAAGTAGGCCGAGCAAGGGCGGGTTTCAACAGAGAGTTAGAATTAGGAGAAAATCACTGCGCCAGTGAACCAGCAGCAGAAAACAAGGACATAGAACCATAGGCAACCATCAAGTGAAATCCAGGATTAGCAGGTGAGCCTATGTCCAAAGTTCCCCCCTTGTTTTGCTTGAGTGCGGTAGGGACCCAAATTGCAAAAGATGTTTAGAATTAATTAATTATCAATAAACTCTATACTATGATCGTTTAACACACCCGGCATTATTTTTTTATTCGTCACCGAATCTATGTATACCCTTTCCCTTCCCATGTCCTTGGCCACTTAACTATTTGAGTGGAGCCGGAGGATCAGCGGACTTCGGCAGGATGAGCTATTCTCCTGCAGACGAAGTCAGTCGCTGGTCTCTAGGCTCAGTCACTCAAGGTGAGGAGGCAACGGATCTTGGCCAAGCGGGCTTCGCTTGGCAGACGAGATCAGTCGTTGCAGTTCCTCTTCACCATCCCTTTCTAATAACCACACTAACATTTCCTTTCACGCCTCCCTTTCCCAGTCCAAGAGGCAACGGATCTTGGCCAAGCGGGCTTCGCTTGGCAGACGAGTGGAAATTGAGATCAGTCGTTGCTACTTCTCTTGGACTCTCCTCCTACTCCTTTCCCTTCCCTTTTCTCCCCTTCATGTGGTCTCAGTCCCCTATCCTAATACTCATTAAGGTCTCCAGATCAAATAAATATTCTGTAGACGGGACTCTGGGACTGAGAACTGTACCCCAGCCAGAGCTTCCTTACAGATGGCGCCCGAGCAGGGACCTTGATGAGTATTATTGGGGAAATATTACATAAATAAAGGAATGTAGGAATTTGTCCTATTTAATATATTTATTTGTAGTATTTAAGTTTATTTTAATGTAAAACTATTTATTTGATTATTTTAATTAGATTTAGTTGGAAATTAGTCGTCTTTGCTGCTTCGCGTCGTTTCGTCTTTCGTCTTTTTGCAACCGCTTTCGCTCGTCTCTTCGGTTCGACTGCCCGTCTTTCGCTCGTCTTTAGCTCAATTCGCCCCGCTCAGCAGAGTTGCCAGACCCAATCCCACAACTCGGCCATCCTAGTATGCATTCGCCTCGAATGCATCCTGGTCGTCTATGTCACACGGAACCCACGGCTTCATATAGGCAGCGCAAGTCGTAGTTCGCCTAGGACCATCGTTGAACAATGTATCTTTGACCACGTCGTATGTATCTCTGGCCTTTACCATGGTTATGCGGTACGGACCTAAATATTTGGGCTTCAGCTTCAAACCTCCTCCAAGTTGGGTTCTTTTAATAGCTACCAGATCACCGACTTTGTATATGGAAGCAGGTCTGCGACGTAAGTTGTAGGTCTTCTTATTTTCTTCTTGCATACGAAGGATCTGCTGCTTCGCTATATTCCGTAGATCATCTCTGTTGTCGTTAAAAATCTGAATCATCTCATCGTGTATTATTCCTTTCAGCTTAAGGTCGTCTTTTGTGTGGATCTTTGTACCAATCAGTAGTTCGAACGGCGTTGAATGTGTTATCAATTCTTTTAGCAAATTAAAAGTTTATCTGACTCTCGTTGAATCTAAAATTTGCATCGTTTTTTAATAAATCAGTAAGAGGCTTGGCTATAATCGAAAAATCTGCAATGAACTTGCGAAAATAACCAACCAGGCCAAGAAAACTTTGGAGCTGCTTTCGATTCATCGGCATAGGAAATTTGTTTACAGCTTTGGTCTTTGCGTCTGAGATACATATCTTTTGATTCTTTATAGTATGCCCCAAAAATTCTATTTCTCTCTTCAAAAAGCAACATTTCTTTAAGTTAATGACTAAACCAAATTCTTCACATCGCTTCAAAACATTTCTCAGATTGGAGACGGCTTCCTCTTCAGTTTTACCAGGGATTATAATGTCGTCGACGTATGGGATAGCCGTACCAGCACGGGTTAAATCACGAAAAATGGCATTAACGTGTCTCTGAAATACCCCAGGGGAGTTCGTCAATCCAAAAGGAACTTTTAAAAACTGGTACTGTCCGTTGTGTGTAACGAACGAGGTGAATCTTCGACTCTCTTTTTCAACATCTACATGGAAAAATCCATTCTTTAAATCGATTGTGCTGAAAACCGTTGCTCCTTGTAGCCGATCCAATTGATCTTCAATCAGGGGTAATGGAAAATGGTCTTTTACTATTACCTTGTTTATTCTTCTGTAGTCAATGCACAGACGTGGAGTGCCATCGCGTTTTTTACTAATACGACCGGACTGCTGAATTCAGACTCGGTTGTTCTATTATTTCGTCTTTCAGCCACTGATCGACTTGGTCATCGATTATGCACCGTTCAGCAAAAGCGAATCTGCGTGGTCTCGAATAAATTGGACTATCGTCTTTTAAAACAATACGCATTTCAACATTTGTCGATTTTAACTTTTCCGGCTTATAGTTTTTGATAAGTTCGTTCACTTCGCACTTTGTACTTTTCGATACATTTGAGTCAATGTCAATTTCGTCGTTTTCGACCTTTATTCTCAGTACTGAACTTAATTCCGTTTCATCATTATATTTCCCGATTTGTACGCCATCGCGATTGATTTTTATTTCGGCTTGCTTACAAAAGTCTTCTCCCAAAATCACTTCATCATCTAGGAATTCAGATGAAACCACTAAAAAAACCAAATCAAACTGTTCTTGGCTTACGAAAAGCCTTCCCGTAAACGAACCGATAGGTACCACTCTCTTTTTATCTCCGAAACCGTAAAGAACTTTATCAACTTTAGCGAGCTTAGGTTTTTTCAAACGATTATAAATTGTTTCCGTTACGATATTATATTTGCTACCAGTATCAAGCAAGGCTATACACTTTTCATTGTTGATTGATACTTCTTTACACATAAACATATGATCAGCTGATATTTTATTAGTATTACGAACATCTGTGTTATTTTCAGGCTTTTTATTTGGACAGTCTTTTGCTATGTGACCAAAATTATTGCAACCAAAACACTTCCTTCCTTTACTCTTATTGTCACAATTCTCAGATATATGTCCTTTTTGCCCACAGTTATAGCATTTTATACCACTTTCTTTTTTGATTTGAACGTTCTTAGACTCACTTTTTTGATTACTTGACTTTTCCCGCATTTTTTCATAACATTTTATTTTCTCTTTAAACTCTTTTAGGTTATTAGCATTGTACAATATTGCTTTGTTCATACTCAAGTCATTAATTCCGTCAATTACATACTGCATAAGAGCACTGTTCTCTATATTACCCCGTGATGCCATCTCTTTCATTTTCAACAAATATTCTTGAACACTTTCACCTTTCTTTATTTTCCGTTCTGACAATTGTTTATGTAACTCCGCGCTATTTATTACTGTTTTAAATTCATTTAAAAGTGATTCTTTCAATGTCGACCAATTTTTAATTCCGCGTTCACTCAGAATAAACATTTTAGCAACTCCTTTAATAGCTCTTTTAGCAAAAACAAATTTTTGTAAACTATCCCATTGCATCAAGTCAGCCATGTCTTCGAAATCCTCAATCCATACTTCAACTGATAAATTTTCATCGCCATGGAAAGGTCGTAAAGAGTCTTCAACGTCCCGAAAACTCAAAGCGAACCTCGGTGGTGGCATGTTGACATTCACTGCACCTTGCGTATCAATATTGTTGGCCACGACTGTAGAGTTTGCCCTATTCGTTTTGTTTCGCATATTTTTGTTTGTTGCAGCTGTTCTAAAATTCGTTTCGTCGCTTACTACTGACAACATTTCGTCTTCGTCTTGCATATTGCCTACATCTCCATCTCTTTCGCACTCATCGTCGTCATCTTCGTTTTGATCATTCTCTGTGTCAAGGTCAGCTAGCAAATTTACAGCTTGCAAATTGCGAAATAAATGGGAAGTTAGATTCGATTTATCATGCCATAAACCCAAAACTTTACAAATAATCACTAAATCGTTATTTGTTAAATTCTTTTCCACATAACACACTTTACTTTTATATAAATCGCTGTTGCAATCAAAATCAAACCCTTCAAACTTTCTTAGTCTTTGGCGATTTGCACGATCGCCTTCTTCTTCGTATATAAACTTGTGAAACAATTTAATATTAGATTTCTTTTCAGTTTTCAGTGCCTCTTGCACATTCACAAAGTCTTCAAGTTTGCTCATAGTTCTTTCTCTTACGCACACACACTAATATTGTACATACAAATATGTATATGTTGTAAGATTCCAATTATTTAAAGTCTGTTAAATACTCATGCATATATCGATTGTTAGTAATAAGTATCGATTGTTAGTAATAAGTATCGATTGTTAGAAATAAGTATCGATTGTTAGTAATAAGTATCGATGGTTAGCGATAAGCTCTCGATAGGTTGAGAGACGGCGTCTCTCTTCTCTTCCGGCGATGCAACGAGCAAGTTGCATCTGCGCAAAACCCAAAGATTGAATCCGACCAATACAAACTAATCTTTATCATTTTTACTTAATAAATAGGTGATTACAACTCAGAAGTGGGATGACCACCCGAAAGGATACATATTTCGGGACACGGCACGCCACACGTTCCAAATCCAGGACGGCCGCCTCCACGCCCACCGCTGTTAGTGCACCCACTGCGGTGACTACCGCTGCAGTACCGAGAACCGCTGTGCCGACAACTGACACACGTGCCCCTGCCGGGCCCGCCGCTGCTGGGCCAACTGCCGACATACGAGCCCCTGCTGGGCTAACTGATGCCACATTCGCCCCTGCCGGGCCAACTGCCGCCACACTCGCCCCTGCCGGGCCCGCCGCTGCTGGGCCAACTGCTGATATACTCGCCCCTGCCGGGCCCGCCGCTGCTGGGCCAACTGCTGATATACTCGCCTCTGCCGGGCCCGCCGCTGCTGGGCCAACTGCTGATATACTCGCCTCTGCCGGGCCCGCCGCTGCTGGGCCAACTGCCGCCATACGAGCCCCTGCCGGGCTAACTGATGCCACATTCGCCCCTGCCGGGCCCGCCGCTGGTGGGCCAACTGCTGCCATACTCGCCCATGCTGGGCCAACTGCTGACATGCTCGCCCCTGCCGGGCCCGCCGACGCTGGGCCAACTGCCGCCATACGAGCCCCTGCTGGGCTAACTGATGCCACATTCGTCCCTGCCGGGCCCGCCGCCGCTGAGCCAACTGCTGCCATACTCGCCCATGTTGGGCCAACTGCTGACATGCTTGCCCCTGCTGGGCCAACTGCTGCCATACTCGCTCCTGCTGTGCCAACTGCTGACATATTCGCCCCCGCTGGGCCAACTGCTGACATATTCGCCCCTGCCGGGCCAACTGCTGCCATACTCGCCCATGCTGGGCCAACTGCTGACATGCTTACCCCTGCTGGGCCAACTGCTGCCATACTCGCTCCTGCTGTGCCAACTGCCGCCATACTCGCCCCTGCCGGCCCCGCTGCGGCTATATTCGCCCCTGCTGTAACCGCTGCCGCCGCACCCGCCCCTGCTGTACCCTCCGCTGCGGTGTCCGCCGCTTACAGGCCACCTCTACAGACTGCCGCCTCTGCACCCGCTGCCACTGCTGTACCCACCGCCGCTGCCACTGCTGCACCCGCTGCCACTGCTGGACCCGCCGCCACTGCCACTGCTGTACCCGCCGCCGCTGCCGTCGCATCCATTACGGTACCTGCCGCCGCTGCCACTGCTGTACCCGCCGCCGCTGCCACTGCTGTACCCGCTGCCACTGCTGTACCCGCCGCCGCTGCCACTGCTGCACCCGCTGCCACTGCTGGACCCGCCGCCACTGCCACTGCTGTATCCGCCGCCGCTGCCGTCGCATCCATTACGGTACCTGCCGCCGCTGCCACTGCTGTACCCGCTGCCACTGCTGTACCCGCCGCCGCTGCCACTGCTGCACCCGCTGCCACTGCTGGACCCGCCGCCACTGCCACTGCTGTATCCGCCGCCGCTGCCGTCGCATCCATTACGGTACCTGCCGCCGCTGCCACTGCTGTACCCGCCGCCGCTGCCACTGCTGTACCCACCACCGCTGCCACTGCTGTACCCGCCGCCGCTGCCACTGCTGTACCCGCCGCCGCTGCCACTGCTGTACCCACCGCCGCTGCCACCGCTGTACCCGCCGCCGCTGCTGTCGCATCCATTACGGTACCTGCCGCCGCTGCCACTGCTGCACCCGCTGCCACTGCTGTACCCACCGCCGCTGCACCCGCTGCCACTGCTGTACCCACCGCCGCTGCCACCGCTGTACCCGCCGCCGCTGCTGTCGCATCCATTACGGTACCTGCCGCCGCTGCCACTGCTGCACCCGCTGCCACTGCTGTACCCACCGCCGCTGCACCCGCTGCCACTGCTGTAACCACCGCCGCTGCACCCGCTGCCACTGCTGTACCCACCGCCGCTGCACCCGCTGCCACTGCTGTACCCGCTGCCACTTCTGTACCCGCTGCCACCACCGCTCCCGCCGTTGCACCCGCTGCCACTGCTGTACCCGCCGACTATATGTCTGCCATGCGGGTTGCGGCCTCTCTCGCCGCCCCCGCCACTGGTCCCGACGCGGACCCATGGGAAGAGATGCCCGCTTTAGTGCCCTCCGTATCGACTGCCGCGGCCGCCATCACACCGGCCACTTCCGCCTCCCCCAGCCTGGATGAGCAACTGGTGACGCTACAGAAACAACATGAGTTGCTACAGCTACAGCATCAAATCCGCAAACTGCAGCAGGGGATTGACGAATCCCAAGCACCGAGGCAGCAAGTCTGTGACGTGAGTGTTATTGAGAGCATGGTGGCTCGATTTTCAGCGGATACCGCATACGATGTGAAGAAATGGCTGAACGATCTGGAAGACGCATTTGAAATTCTGCAGTTGAACGACCGCCTACGGTTGGTCGCATGCCGTCGTATGCTGGAAGGTACGGCGGCGGTGCTGCTGCGCACGGTATCGGTGCACAGCTACGAAGAATTGAAGGCAATCCTCTTGCGAGAATTTGGACGCTCGTGTAGCATCGAGGAAGTGTACCACGCTCTGCGTGGCCGGCGCATCAAGGCAGGCGAGGGATGTTTAAGATTCGCAATCGAGATGCAGGAGATTGCCATGAATGCTCCGATTCCGGAGAACGAGCTGGTCGACCTGATCATTGATGGACTGCGGGACAACTCTACTCGAGTCGGCATGCTGTACTCAGCTCGGACAATGGCTGAACTGAAGCCCCTACTGGAACGCTACGAGCGCCTCCGTATGCTGGCCGCTGCCTCCAGACAAAGCAATAGTGTGAAGGCGCAGCCAACAACAACTGCCGTGGCGCCTGGAAACAAATCGTCAGGCACCGTCACGAGTGAGACCAGATGCTTCAACTGCTCAGGATGGGGGCATTACAAGAGTCAATGCCCCAAACCAATGAGACCTCCGAATTCATGTTTCAAGTGTGGCATAGTGGGCCACAGCTACAAAAACTGCCCGTCTCGAATTGGGAATGCCACCAATATCACTGCCGCCGCCGCTGATGAAGCGGGAGATCGACTAGACCATTTACAACTGGTGAGTGTTGCTTTTGTTTGTGATGAAGTGCAAGATAGGAAATTTATAGATATGTTTTCCCTCCTGGATTCGGGTAGTCCAAAGAGTTTTATCCGTCAATCTGAAGTCCCTCCAACTGCCGTCTTAGCCCCCGTACATTGAACTGCCGTGGTTTAGGAAATAGCCAACTTCTGTCCTTAGGCCAAGTCCAGTGTAGTGTTCGCCTCCGCAACACACAGACAATACATACGTTTGAAGTCCTGACGAACCAAGCAACCGAACTGCCGATGATTATAGGTAGAGATCTTCTGTATAAAATTAATATTAGACTCTGTAAACTGAAGGAACGAGAATATGAAAAAGAATCGTTGATACTCATGAATAAACCGACTGAGTGTATAAATCCAAAACTTACTGCTGTTCTGAAGTCCTTTGACATATTTATGGAAAAGAGAGTGATACTGCCGTGTGATAGAAATGAGATTGTGCCTGCCGAATTGTTGTCTGATTCTCCCCTTCCGAAAACTTCTGCTGTACCTTCGGAAACATTGAACGATGCACTTATGGCGATAAATTCCATTGAGCTCCCTGCTGTCAGTGAATTAGACTTTGATATAGAGTGTGATAGGAATGAGATTGTGCCTGCCGAATTGTTGTCTGATTCTCCCCTTCCGAAAACTTCTGCTGTACCTTCGGAAACATTGAACGATGCACTTATGGCGATAAATTCCATTGAGCTCCCTGCTGTCAGTGAATTAGGCTTTGATATAGAGCCCGCGTTACGGGAAGAGCAAACCGCAGCCCTTAAGTCTATTATTTCCACTTCGTATGTACAAGTTGATCCAGATTTAATCAAGCCCATGAACTATGAGATGAAAATAGAATTGACTAGCCAAACTCCGATTTTCTGCCGCCCCCGCCGTCTGTCGCACCACGAACGCATCGAGGTGCGTGAGATTTGTGACGATCTCTTGAAAGCTGGCATTATTCGCCACAGTAGTTCCCCTTACGCTGCCGCGATTGTCCCTGTACGCAAAAAGGACAACACCCTAAGAAAGTGTGTAGATTACCGCCCGTTGAACAAAATTACAGTTCGAGATCATTTTCCGATTCCTCTGTTAGATGATTGCATTGAACATCTGGGTGGCAAATCATTCTTCACTATCTTGGACTTGAAGAACGGTTTCCACCATGTGAAAATGCACCCAGACTCAATCAAATATACTGCCTTTGTAACCCCTGATGGCCAGTTTGAATATGTACGCATGCCCTTCGGACTTTGTAATGGCCCTTCCGTGTTCGCTAGATTCGTTTATTTTGTCCTTAAGGAATTTATAAACCGAGGTCAACTGGTGATATATATGGACGACATTCTAGTCGCGTCGCATGACTTTGAAACCCACCTTGAGATTCTGAAGGAAATATTGTATGTGTTAAGAGTGAACGGGCTATGCCTTGCGTATAGGGAACTAGAGTACTTGGGCTACTTAGCCAATTCCGCCGGTATCACGCCTAAACCAGCTCATATTCAGGCGATACGGGATTTGCCCATTCCAAGGGATAGCAAGGAATTAGAGCGTTGCCTAGGCCTATTCTCATACTTCCGCCGATTTGTATCAGGTTTCGCTAAGATTGCGTGTCCGCTGTCCCGATTGTTAAGAAAAGATACCCCTTATGTCTTCTCCGATGAATGCCTTGAAGCCTTCCGAACACTGAAGTTGAAATTGATCGAATCCCCCGTGTTATCTATTTACAACCCGAAGTCTGAAACAGAGTTACACTGCGATGCTAGTTCAATTGGTTTCGGAGCAGTGCTCCTCCAGAAACAAACAGACGGTAAATTACACCCAGTGTCCTACTTCTCTAAGATGGCCTCCGCCGCTGAATCGAAACTACACAGTTATGAGCTAGAGACGTTAGCTATAGTGTATTCCTTAAAACGTTTTGAGACGTACCTTAAGTTCATCCCGTTCAAAATCGTGACCGATTGTAATTCCCTTGCGCTGACACTGAGAAATGGTGGACATTCCGCCAAGATTGCTCGCTGGGCCCTGCTGTTGGAAAACTATAACTACACGATTGTACACCGCTCGGGGTTGGGTATGCCCCATGCTGATGCTCTAAGTAGAATAGAAACTGCCGCATACGTTGACGATATAAACCTTGACTTCCAACTGCAGTTAACCCAGAACCGGGACCCTGAGATTGTCAAACTCCGAGATGAGTTAGAGAAATATGAGATAGCGGATTTCGAACTGCGAGATGGAGTAGTGTACCGCCTGTCCTCGACGAGTGTACCCCAACTTTATGTCCCTTCCGAAATGATAAATCATGTCATACGAGTAGTGCACGAGAAGCTTGGCCATATGGCCACGGAGAAATGTTGTGCACAGATCAATAAGCATTACTGGTTCCCGTGTATGAAGTCTTATGTTAACAATTACATTAAAAATTGCCTCAAGTGTATCTACTACTCCGCGTCCGCTTCGGACCACCGTGTCACGCTACATAGTATTCCGAAAGTGCCCCTTCCGTTTGATACCGTCCATATTGACCATTTGGGCCCCCTTCCGTCCATACGTTCTAAGAAAAAGTATCTTCTGGTTGTCATTGACGCTTTCACCAAATTTGTGAAGCTGTACCCTGCCGCCACGACTAATTCACGTGAAGTATGCCAGACATTAGAATCTCAGTATTTCGCAAATTACAGTAGACCCCGCCGAATCATCAGTGATCGAGGTACCTGCTTTACTTCCTCCGAGTTTGAAGAATTTCTGAAGGCCAATAATATAATTCATGTGCTGAATGCCACTGCCTCACCCCGGGCCAACGGCCAAGTCGAGCGGGTTAACCGTGTGTTGGGCCCCATGTTGGGTAAACTGACGGAACCTGTGGACCACGCAGATTGGGTCCAACAACTGCCGAACATAGAGTTTGCATTGAATAACTCCGTCCACTCCACAACCAAATTTGCCGCTTCCGTACTTCTATTCGGTGTTGAACAACGAGGTGTGGTAGTAGATGAACTAACCGAACGGTTGGGTGAGAGAACGGAGGAGGTCGATGCCTCAGAGGTAGACGTCCGGAGATTAGCCTTCCGTAACATTGTTAAGTCCCAAGAATATAATTCGGAATATTATTCGAAGCATCACCTCCCTGCCGTTAGTTTTGAGGAGGGGGATTTCGTAGTTATTAAGAATGTGGATACTTCGGCAGGCACGAACAAAAAGCTTATCAGGCGGTATCGTGGTCCGTATGTGGTTCATAAAAAACTTCCGAACGACCGATATGTTATCCGGGATGTAGAGGGCTCCCAAATCACCCAACTACCATATGATGGTGTCCTAGAAGCCTCCAAATTAAAGCTATGGGTTGCCCCTGATCAAGATTGCACTTCTGATAGCCAAACAAAGGCGACACCAGCCACTTAAGATTCTTATTTACCCCCCCTCCGTTGTTACCAATTGGAATCGAGGTCGATTCCTCGTCAGGACGGCCGAGTTGTAAGATTCCAATTATTTAAAGTCTGTTAAATACTCATGCATATATCGATTGTTAGTAATAAGTATCGATTGTTAGTAATAAGTATCGATTGTTAGAAATAAGTATCGATTGTTAGTAATAAGTATCGATGGTTAGCGATAAGCTCTCGATAGGTTGAGAGACGGCGTCTCTCTTCTCTTCCGGCGATGCAACGAGCAAGTTGCATCTGCGCAAAACCCAAAGATTGAATCCGACCAATACAAACTAATCTTTATCATTTTTACTTAATAAATAGGTGTTTACAATGTATATATACATACGTCGTTTGCCACGTCACCAGATAACTGTGGTATTTAAACACTTTCGCGTCGTTCGTTGAAAACTTTTTCACCGTTTCTTTGCCGCTTTTTCGTCGTTAGCCGCCAATTTTTCGTCGTTTGGTGCTAATTCTTATTCGTTTTTTTTTCTGGTCGTTTGATTCCACTGTTGCGTCGTTTTGTGTATGTTCGTCTCTTTCTCACTCACTGATCTTACTTTTTTACTTCTTTATAAGTTGAGCCATGCCTTCTTTGTAGGTTGAGTCATGCCTATTTTGTAGGTTGAGCCCCCATATTTGTAGGAATTTGTCCTATTTAATATATTTATTTGTAGTATTTAAGTTTATTTTAATGTAAAACTATTTATTTGATTATTTTAATTAGATTTAGTTGGAAATTAGTCGTCTTTGCTGCTTCGCGTCGTTTCGTCTTTCGTCTTTTTGCAACCGCTTTCGCTCGTCTCTTCGGTTCGACTGCCCGTCTTTCGCTCGTCTTTAGCTCAATTCGCCCCGCTCAGCAGAGTTGCCAGACCCAATCCCACAAATTTATATATATGTATGTACATTTATTAATATAAGTTAAGCACTTCTATCACAACTCATACCATAACATAGAAGCCATAGACCCAAGTCCGTCAACACATGCCCATTAACCGCATGCCCATTGGCCGACCCTATTTCATCATCACATGCAATACCCATTGGTCAACCCCACTCAATCGTCACATGCCCATTTGTCGCATGATCGCCAATCTCAAGTAACAGTCCGATCGCTAGGATAAACAATAAGCCTGCACCCCATTTTCCCAGGCCCTAGAAGAATGGTGTCGGGTTCGGTGCATACGCAGAATCACCCCACAAATTTCGGCAATAAACAAAGAATGGTCCTGAACACTTGTGTAAACAAAGAATGGTCCCACGCACTTAAAGTGGACTATTGGACTCAGCCAACGCCGCCGCCTGCGACGACGTCGATTACCCAAGCCTTCATCCAACAGTCTTGAGCCTAAGTACAAACCAACCGGTAACTTTGCTTAAACTCCGCCGAATTCGCTCACCAAAGTCAGCATCTTTCAGTTGTAATTAAAACATACTGTATTGTAATAAAAGTGACTTTATAAATAAAAATTCATTTTTTTAACCCGTGAGTGAAGGAAGTGTTTAATTGGCGCCCGAGCAGGGACCCTGCTAAATACAGCGTGATCGTGAGTTAGTGAAAGATACCAGTGATTCGTGACCAAAAAACGCGTTAAAGGCCTTTAGAGTCAGTGAAACAAAAACACTATATCGAACTATACCACGAATCAGACAGGGTCATTTTAATCGCTGCGAATTCCTCTAAGACCAGTTCGGAGGAAAACTGAAAACCAAAATGTGTTTGCCCAGGAGCGTTAGTACCTTCAACGTTGGAAAAGCGAGACCTCCTACAAACCGATCAGTAAAAAGCACCGAGGATGATAGCATTAACGTAAGTTAAGTGAAATAAATTTAAGCAAAAATAAATCAAAATAAAAATTTTTATTGTGAAAACACAGTGGGTGAAAAAAATTGTGAATCAAGATCAAGAATCAACTCTTGCTAAAAAAGAAAAGAAACAAAGAAAAGTAGAAGCTAAAATTTTTTTTATATAAAATCCTTTTTAAAAAATTAAATTTTTTCCCCACTCGAAAAAGAAAAAGAAAATAATGAAAAATTAAGAAAGAAAATAATAATAAGTAATATTCAAAAAAGAAAAAGAAAATAATGAAAAATTAAGAAAGAAAAAAATTAAGGGAAAATAATTTTGAAATTTTGAAAAAAATATTTTTATAAAAAATAACCACATAATATTGAAATTTTTGTATAATACCACAAGCCATTTCCATCCAAGATTAGCGGATATACCGCTATATTTATCAATCCAAGATTAGCGGACATACCGCTATGTTTTTATCAATTCAAGATTAGCGGACATACCGCTATATTTTTATCAATATAAGCAAAAAATTTAATTTTCGCGGATTATATTTTTCGTATTCGCGATACCGTAACACCTTGAATTAATCCTAATTAAAAAAAAAAAAAAAAAAAAAAATCCATTTCCAAAATGACTAAAGACAACTGGGTTAAAGCCACAGTCCTTCAGCAGGGTGGTATTCATGCAGCAGGTTCTGATGCTCCGACAGCATCCACCTCAAGTGCATCAACCGCAAATAGAATGGAAGCACTGTCAATACAGGGACTAGATGTAGCTATCCAAACAATTTTGTCGTCTCAGTTGCAGGAAATAGTGAAACAATTAAATCATTCTCAGTCAGGACATATTCCCTTTAGGGACCAGACAGCTGGCGTTCAGGATGATTGGCATGAACTAGATAAAGTGCCAGACATCGTAAAGAATCTTGACAAATTCTCAGGTAGCCGTGAGGATTTCTCAACATGGTTTACTACCGCCACACAATTGATGGAATTGTATGCCCCCATTCAGGGAACACCCAAATACTATGCAATTCTTATGACCATTCGAGGAAAAATTACAGGCCATGCCAATACATTGTTGAAAGTCTATCGCAAAGCATTACATTGGGGTGCAATCTCGCAGTGTTTGTTATCTGAGTACACGGACAAACGAGATTTAAGCACTTTAGAATATCAGCTGTTTACCATGACCCAGAAGGGCACCTCCATTCATGACTTCTACTTCGCAGTTCACCAACAGATGTCGCTAATACTAGACCAAATCGAAACGATGGGTTATACTCCCGAGACTATGGAAGCCATGGCTAAACAGGTCAGAGATAGTGCTCTAGATACCTTCATCAGAAGTCTGAACGGAGATCTCTCAGACAGAATGAGCTTAGCTCAACCCAAAGATCTGAGGCATGCATTGCAATTGTGCGAGATGTTGGATAATAAGAGGGCTTGGAACATTATCGGCCATCGTGACACTCGTCCACCTGTAGGACTAAAACCCCCGCAGTACGCTAAAATTAACGTGCAACCTCAACAATCGTTCATACCAGCAATTCCACCCAAACCTTACAACAACAACAACTATTATAATCAGAAACCCATGCAAAACGTGTTCATTCCCCAAAATAGATTCCCTCAATCTAATAACCCCGTATTTTTCAACGCACCACCGAGGCCATTTGCCCCGAAACCTCAGCCAGCACCAACTCCAATGGATGTCGACGGCTCGATTTTAACCAAAAAAGTTAACTACATGAACAAACCGAATGTTAACGAAATTAACAAATTTACCACAACAATTTGCTCTCAAGAGAGTCAACCAGTCCACCGCAAACTTTCCCAATAAAGTGCAGAGGCAATTCCATATCGAAACCGGTATGTCCGGTGAACAATATATCACCATACCGCCTCGAGAAGAGCATTACTCCGATATGTCCGATTATCAGGCTGCTTATCAGGGCCAAGAAGACCCTTTTGAATTAGTCCCATATTCTGAGGTTCAACAATATCAACAGCAGGAGGAATATTTTACCTCACATATTTTATCCACAGAACAAAGAGGAAACCAGACCACAATCACAGGAGCCTCAACAACCACAAATTGAGGACACCGTTAATTTTTTAGGTTAAAGAAATAGCAAAAAATATCAAAACGAATGAACACAAGTTTTACGCGAACACCGTAAGCGGTCGCATTTTAATAACCAGCCATATCCATTTGGGTTTATTTAACGAACCCAATAAACCAATAACATTCTTCCTATTACCTAATCTGAATCCGTTCCACGGAATTCTAGGTAATGACTCACTAAGAGAGTTAAACGCTATCATTGATGTAGGGAAAGATCTACTATACGTCAACAACTCTCATGTTGTTAAAGTAAAGCAGATGCGAGCCCATCAGGTCCATACCATCAAATCAGATGAGCTCACTAATCAGCAGAAATTAGGATTGAAGGCGCTCCAAGAGGAGTACAAATCGCTATTCGCGGACCCAAATAAAAAATTGACTTATGCTACTAATGTCCAAGGAGAAATCCGAACGACAACGGACACTCCAGTCTACACCAAGCATTACCCATATCCAGCCTCTCTAAGAGAAGTAGTAGAAGACCAGCTACAAGAATTATTACGAGATGGTATAATACGACCCTCACGGTCGCCCTATAATTCCCCTGTGTGGATAGTCCCTAAGATTGACAGCCTTGGGAATAAGCAATAAAGGATGGTCATAGATTATAGAAAGCCCAATGCAGTTACAGTTTCGGATAGGTATCCTATCCCCGAAATCGGAGAAATGGTTGCGCAGTTGGGCAACAATAAGTATTTCTCTGTTCTTGATCTAAAGAGATTTCCCTTAAGGAATCTGATATTGAAAAAAAGGCATTCGCCGTGAATGGAGGGAAATACGAGTTCACGAGACTCCCCTTCGGCCTAAAGAATTCCCCATCAATATTCCAAAGAGCTCTCGATGATATTTTGAGAGATCTCATTGGAAAGATTGTTACGTCTACATCGACGACATAATAATATTCAGTAAATCGGAGGAAGAGCATTTCCGACATCTAGCTTTGGTATTTTCTACCTTGTCCAACGCAAATATGAAGGTCCAAGTAGATAAATGCAAATTCCTAAGACATAGCGTTGACTTCCTAGGCGTAGTAATTTCAAGGGAAGGAGTTAAAACCAATCCAGAGAAAATCCAAGCCATTAAAAAGTTCCCTATACCAAAAAACCTAAAACAACTAAGCTCCTTCCTGGGACTAGCTAGTTATTACAGAAGATTTATCAAAGATTTTGCTAAATTAGCTAGACCCTTGACTGCGTTATTGCGAGGAGAACATGGCAGAGCCAAGAAAAATGTCTCAAGCAAGATCGAAATCCGATTCGGTGAAGCCGAAATCGATGCCTTTGAGAAAGTAAAAAATGCATTAGTGTCACAAGACGTTATGCTAGCATACCCTGACTTTAAACAAGAGTTCCATCTAACCACCGATGCCTCAAACATCGCACTAGGCGCTTCTCTAGAACAGAATGGGAGACCCATTACATTTCTTTCCCGTGCGTTATCCAAAGCTGAAGAAAACTATGCCACAAATGAAAGAGAAATGCTAGCAATAGTATGGGCATTGGATAAGCTAAGAATGTATGTATACGGCAAATCCAAGGTGATCATTTACACCGACCACCAGACTCTCACTTATGCTCTCAGCCCAAAAAATAACAACATAAAGCTGAAGAAATGGAAAAGTTACCTGGAGGAATATAACTACGAGTTAAAATATAAACCGGCTAGCTCAAATGTCGTAGCAGACGCACTCTCTAGGAACCCTACTAACATAAATGCTAGTAGTACGTCAGCTACAGTCCACAGTGATGAAATCTCGGGGCATGAACTCATTCCAGCAATGGAAGTCCCCATCAATGTCTTTAAAAACCAATTGTTTATCCTCACTGGTGATAACGAATCCACCACCTTCGAAATATCATTTCCCACATACCACAGACACACAATAGTGAGAAGTAATTATTCCGAAGACGATCTTGTAACTATTCTAAAAGAAAAAATGGATCCGAGAATAGTAAATGGTATTTTCACTTCCGAAAGTATCATGGGTAAAATTCAACAAATTTTTCCGGAGCATTTTAGGAATTACAAGGCAAGATTCACACAAATCCAAACTGTAGATGTCCATGATCAGACCCAAGAACAAGAAATCATAATTAAAGAACACCTTAGAGCACATAGAAATTCCATCGAAAATAAAAAGCAAATTTTATCTGAGTATTTTTTCCCAGGTATGAAGAAAAAAGTAGAAGCAATAGTAAACTCTTGCCAAACATGCAAACTCTCGAAGTATCAAAGACACTCTCCGAATCAAGAAATACAACCAACCCCTATTCCGACATATCCAGGCGAAATAATCCATATAGATTTATATTCCACCCAAAATAAGATAATTTTAACAGCCATAGACAAATTTTCTAAGTACGCGCAAGTTAAACTCTTAAACTCAAAAGCAGCAGAACATCTTAAAGTACCCTTACGTGAGTTATTGATAGCCTTCGGTATGACGAAAACCGTGGTAATGGATAACGGAAAAGCTTTAAATTCTGCATCAATAAAATTTCTTTTAAATAATCAGTTAGGTTTACAAGTCCACACTACCCCACCTTATACTTCATCCAGCAACGGCCAAATAGAAAGATTTCATTCCACATATACGGAAATAATGAGATGCTTGAAGTTAGAGCACCCAGAAATGGAATTTGAGGATTTAATATTCAAGGCTGTAGATGAATACAATAAAACAATCCACAGTACAACCAATAAAAAGCCAATAGAAGCATTTTTCGCAACAAATTTAATCCATACACCAGAAAAATTAGCACTCGAAAGGGAAAAGATTTCAGAAAACATCTTAAAGAAACAAAACAAAGACCTAGGGTACCATAACAAAACAAAAAAACCCATAAAAATTTACGATCCAGAAGAAACCATCTACGTTAGGATTAATAAACGATTGGGTTCGAAACTAACGTCTAGATATAAAAAAGAAATAGTAGCCGAAGATCTTAATACCAAAGTTAAAACCAGGTCAGGCAGGATAGTTCATAAAAACCACTTGAAATATTGATAAACATCCTTTTCCGACAGATTGCTTATGTTACCACTTTGCTGGGGTCACACAACCATATTAGACTACAATAAGTCAAGAGTGGTCATGTTGGAAACTGGGTTAGCCGCGCGCCAGAATGGAACCTTTAAAATCGTCCATGTCATCGAACTAGAAAAATATCAAATGGCCATATCCGTTTTAAAAGAAGTCGTCAAAAATTCGACAAACCTAAGTCCGTATCAGCCTTTTTTGGCCTATGGGATAACGCGGATACAGAATGAACTGAGGAGGCTTCAGCCGATGCAGTTTAGAAACAAAAGATCGCTTGATATACTTGGCACGGCGTGGAATTGGCTAGCGGGCACACCTGATCATGAAGATCATATGATTGTGGTAAATAAGATCAATGAACAATTGGTAAACAATAATCGGCAGGTCGTAATTAATAATCTAATAGAGAATAAGATAAACGATTTAATTAAAATAACTAATACCATATTAATTAAAGGTAAACCCGAATCTAACAATAAGTCAAAAGAAATTGAAATAACCAAATTTAAATTGAGTCTCCTAAGAGAAGAAATAACAAATATTATCTATGCAATCGATTGGGCCAAGTCCAATACAGTAAATTCACTAATATTATCCTCTACCGAAATATATTTCATGGAAACAATTAAAGAAGAAAGTTTTACATTTATAAACATTGAAGAATTAATAGAGTTTGCTGAGGTCAGTGTAGCCTCAGATGGTAAATCACTCCTTTATATTGTTAGCCTTCCCAGAGTAATCAATGAAATTTGTAAACAAATCCTAGTAATACCAATTAAATATCAAAAATTTATAGAAGAAATAGACTATGAAAACATCATGAAATGTAACAAGAAATACTTCGGGTTAACCAATAAGAGTAATTGTAAAATTTATAATGGTAAGACAATTTGTAAACTGGAACATCTGACTAATTTAGAAAACAGTAAATGTATAGGAGCCTACTTGCAAAGAAGGAATCCTCCACAATGTAAGGTCATCAACAACCAGCAATAAAATCCCATTCGGAAATAATGCCTGGTACCTTGCTGCTGAACCAATTCCAAGGGGACATCAGCATCAATGGAGAAAACATCACCCTAGAAGGCACCTTCATAATCCAAGCGGAAAACGCGACAGTCATTATAGAAGACTCCTGGTATATTGTGAAGACACGCTTTGAAGCCGAGGTTCAACCGCCGCTGTTACAATTACTATCAAATAAGCAGCAGAGAGGTGAAAAGCTATCGCTGGAAATGATCAAGGAGTTACACATCAATAATACTAATAATCTGGAGCGTATCCAAAGAAACAACTTGATTATGTCTTCATCAAACTGGATTATTCTAACCCTTCTAGCAGCTGCCATGATAACATATTGCATCATCAAAAAATACTGCAGCCACGGAACAGGCAACCATGGACCACCAATGGAAGTCTCAATCGGGCCTTCCAATATGTTGTTGCGACCGAGGACGTCCGCACTTAAAGGGGGAGGAGTTAAGTACTTCTATCACAACTCATACCATAACATAGAAGCCATAGACCCAAGTCCGTCAACACATGCCAATTAACCGCATGCCCATTGGCCGACCCTATTTCATCATCACATGCCCATTGGTCAACCCCACTCAATCGTCACATGCCCATTTGTCGCATGATCGCCAATCTCAAGTAACAGTCCGATCGCTAGGATAAACAATAAGCCTGCACCCCATTTTCCCAGGCCCTAGAAGAATGGTGTCGGGTTCGGTGCATACGCAGAATCACGCCACAAATTTCGGCAATAAACAAAGAATGGTCCTGAACACTTGTGAAAACAAAGAATGGTCCCACGCACTTAAAGTGGACTATTGGACTCAGCCAACGCCGCCGCCTGCGACGACGTCGATTGCCCAAGCCTTCATCCAACATAATCGAACCATAGCAAATCAGTCTTGAGCCTAAGTACAAACCAACCGGTAACTTCGCTTAAACTCCGCCGAATTCACTCACCAAAGTCAGCATCTTTCAGTTGTAATTAAAACATACTGTATTGTAATAAAAGTGACTTTATAAATAAAAATTCATTTTTTTAACCCGTGATTGAAGGAAGTGTTTAATTTATATAAATATATATATATATATGAGTCCACATAAGGGTGAAAATTTTATATGTATGCATATTCATTTATATATATATCGGAGTCCACTCAGAATTAAACATTTTTTTATATATATATATATATATATGTATATTTGTGGTTAGGGTATTTAAAGGTCGCATATACGTTGTCGATGTGCCACGCGCTTTAGTTTTCTTTGCAAGCGACAGTTACATGCGAGAAAGAGACAGGGACACACGAGCAGCCAGTAAGAATGAGAATAGACAATTCACCGTTTGATTCGGGGCGTGTGTGTGAGCTACGAGTATTCTCTTGCCATTTATATCTCACACTTACACACAGCTTTGATTCAACCGGTTTTTTTTTTGTCATTCCTTCATTCACACTAATTTGCAAGTACAGTCGCGCGTTGGGTTTCGTTGCAATGAGAGCAACAAATTTAAAAAAAAATTTTATATATACATATATAACACGCACACAGTCATGCCATGCTAGGTGAGAAAATCGGCAGAGTCTCTGGCAGGGTTTCGACAGAATCATCAGCATACGTCAGCTACAGTCCACAGTGATGAAAGCTCGGGGCATGAACTCATTCCAGCAATGGAAGTCCCCATCAATGTCTTTAAAAACCAATTGTTTATCCTCACTGGTGATAACGAATCCACCACCTTCGAAATATCATTTCCCACATACCACAGACACACAATAGTGAGAAGTAATTATTCCGAAGACGATCTTGTAACTATTCTAAAAGAAAAAATGGATCCGAGAATAGTAAATGGTATTTTCACTTCCGAAAGTATCATGGGTAAAATTCAACAAATTTTTCCGGAGCATTTTAGGAATTACAAGGCAAGATTCACACAAATCCAAACTGTAGATGTCCATGATCAGACCCAAGAACAAGAAATCATAATTAAAGAACACCTTAGAGCACATAGAAATTCCATCGAAAATAAAAAGCAAATTTTATCTGAGTATTTTTTCCCAGGTATGAAGAAAAAAGTAGAAGCAATAGTAAACTCTTGCCAAACATGCAAACTCTCGAAGTATCAAAGACACTCTCCGAATCAAGAAATACAACCAACCCCTATTCCGACATATCCAGGCGAAATAATCCATATAGATTTATATTCCACCCAAAATAAGATAATTTTAACAGCCATAGACAAATTTTCTAAGTACGCGCAAGTTAAACTCTTAAACTCAAAAGCAGCAGAATATCTTAAAGTACCCTTACTTGAGTTATTGATAGCCTTCGGTATGACGAAAACCGTGGTAATGGATAACGGAAAAGCTTTAAATTCTGCATCAATAAAATTTCTTTAAAATAATCAGTTAGGTTTACAAGTCCACACTACCCCACCTTATACTTCATCTAGCAACGGCCAAATAGAAAGATTTCATTCCACATGATGCTTGAAGTTAGAGCACCCCGAAATGGAATTTGAGGATTTAATATTCAAGGCTGCAGATGAATACAATAAAACAATCCACAGTACAACCAATAAAAAGTAAATAGAAGCATTTTTCGCAACAAATTTAATCCATACACCAGAAAAATTAGCACTCGAAAGGGAAAAGATTTCAGAAAACATCTTAAAGAAACAAAACAAAGACCTAGGGTACCATAACAAAGCAAAAAAAACCCATAAAAATGTACGATCCAGGTGAAATCATCTACGTTAGGATTAATAAACGATTGGGTTCGAAACTAACGTCTATATAAAAAAGAAATAGTAGCCGAAGATCTTAATACCAAAGTTAAAACCAGGTCAGGCAGGATAGTTCATAAAAACCACTTGAAATATTGATAAACATCCTTTTCCGACAGATTGCTTATGTTACCACTTTGCTGGGGTCACACAACCATATTAGACTACAATAAGTCAAGAGTGGTCATGTTGGAAACTGGGTTAGCCGCGCGCCAGAATGGAACCTTTAAAATCGTCCATGTCATCGAACTAGAAAAATATCAAATGGCCATATCTGTTTTAAAAGAAGTCGTCAAAAATTCGACAAACCTAAGTCCGTATCAGCCTTTTTTGGCCTATGGGATAACGCGGATACAGAATGAACTGAGGAGGCTTCAGCTGATGCAGTTTAGAAACAAAAGATCGCTTGATATACTTGGCACGGCGTGGAATTGGTTATCATATGATTGTGGTAAATAAGATCAATGAACAATTAGTAAACAATAATCGGCAGGTCGTAATTAATAATCTAATAGAGAATAAGATAAACGATTTAATTAAAATAACTAATACCATATTAATTAAAGGTAAACCCGAATCTAACAATAAGTCAAAAGAAATTGAAATAACCAAATTTAAATTGAGTCTCCTAAGAGAAGAAATAACAAATATTATCTATGCAATCGATTGGGCCAAGTCCAATACAGTAAATTCCCTAATATTATCCTCTACCGAAATATATTTCATGGAAACAATTAAAGAAGAAAGTTTTACATTTATAAACATTGAAGAATTAATAGAGTTTGCTGAGGTCAGTGTAGCCTCAGATGGTAAATCACTCCTTTATATTGTTAGCCTTCCCAGAGTAATCAATGAAATTTGTAAACAAATCCTAGTAATACCAATTAAATATCAAAAATTTATAGAAGAAATAGACTATGAAAACATCATGAAATGTAACAAGAAATACTTCGGGTTAACCAATAAGAGTAATTGTAAAATTTATAATGGTAAGACAATTTGTAAACTGGAACATCTGACTAATTTAGAAAACAGTAAATGTATAGGAGCCTACTTGCAAAGAAGGAATCCTCCACAATGTAAGGTCATCAACAACCAGCACGTAAAATCCCATTCGGAAATAATGCCTGGTACCTTGCTGCTGAACCAATTCCAAGGGACATCAGCATCAATGGAGAAAACATCACCCTAGAAGGCACCTTCATAATCCAAGCGGAAAACGCGACAGTCATTATAGAAGACTCCTGGTATATTGTGAAGACACGCTTTGAAGCCGAGGTTCAACCGCCGCTGTTACAATTACTATCAAATAAGCAGCAGAGAGGTGAAAAGCTATCGCTGGAAATGATCAAGGAGTTACACATCAATAATACTAATAATCTGGAGCGTATCCAAAGAAACAACTTGATTATGTCTTCATCAAACTGGATTATTCTAACCCTTCTAGCAGCTGCCATGATAACATATTGCATCATCAAAAAATACTGCAGCCACGGAACAGGCAACCATGGACCACCAATGGAAGTCTCAATCGGGCCTTCCAATATGTTGTTGCGACCGAGGACGTCCGCACTTAAAGGGGGAGGAGTTAAGTACTTCTATCACAACTCATACCATAACATAGAAGCCATAGACCCAAGTCCGTCAACACATGCCCATTAACCGCATGCCCATTGGCCGACCCTATTTCATCATCACATGCAATACCCATTGGTCAACCCCACTCAATCGTCACATGCCCATTTGTCGCATGATCGCCAATCTCAAGTAACAGTCCGATCGCTAGGATAAACAATAAGCCTGCACCCCATTTTCCCAGGCCCTAGAAGAATGGTGTCGGGTTCGGTGCATACGCAGAATCACGCCACAAATTTCGGCAATAAACAAAGAATGGTCCTGAACACTTGTGAAAACAAAGAATGGTCCCACGCACTTAAAGTGGACTATTGGACTCAGCCAACGCCGCCGCCTGCGACGACGTCGATTGCCCAAGCCTTCATCCAACATAATCGAACCATAGCAAATCAGTCTTGAGCCTAAGTACAAACCAACCGGTAACTTCGCTTAAACTCCGCCGAATTCGCTCACCAAAGTCAGCATCTTTCAGTTGTAATTAAAACATACTGTATTTTAATAAAAGTGATTTTATAAATAAAAATTCATTTTTTTATCCCGTGAGTGAAGGAAGTGTTTAATTTATATAAATATATATATATATATGAGTCCACATAAGGGTGAAAATTTTATATGTATGCATATTCATTTATATATATATCGGAGTCCACTCAGAATTAAACATTTTTTTATATATATATATATATATATGTATATTTGTGGTTAGGGTATTTAAAGGTCGCATATACGTTGTCGATGTGCCACGCGCTTTAGTTTTCTTTGCAAGCGACAGTTACATGCGAGAAAGAGACAGGGACACACGAGCAGCCAGTAAGAATGAGAATAGACAATTCACCGTTTGATTCGGGGCGTGTGTGTGAGCTACGAGTATTCTCTTGCCATTTATATCTCACACTTACACACAGCTTTGATTCAACCGGTTTTTTTTTTGTCATTCCTTCATTCACACTGATTTGCAAGTACAGTCGCGCGTTGGGTTTCGTTGCAATGAGAGCAACAAATTTAAAAAAAAATTTTATATATACATATATAACACGCACACAGTCATGCCATGCTAGGTGAGAAAATCGGCAGAGTCTCTGGCAGGGTTTCGACAGAATCATCAGCAGAGTCATCAACAGAGTTTTCGACAGGATTAATAGTATCCTCAACAGCATAGTTCGGAGAGCACTTCGAGTTGAACGGGACCTGGGTATGGGTAACCTAAAAATCCACCGCTCTCACTCAAAGCAGCAGAGTGAAAGAGAAGGAAGAGTAAAGCACAAGGGGCCATTTAAATCCAAGCATATGCACTGGAAAAGGCAGTCAGTGTTTGGAACTCAACAAGAAAACATCGAGGGAAAAAATTGCTTCAATCCGAAAGGATAACAACTGGACAAGGATCATCAACAGGGCTACTCATCAATACAAGGATTAACAACAGAAGGATCAACAAGGACATAGGACAAGGACATTCATCGCCAAGGTGAACTAAGCTCGAGGATACCTCAGCACCAACGGAGATTAATGCAAATGACATCAGGAAATTCGGCAGCAAGGACCACTATTTTTTCAAGGATATTCTAAACATTAATCGGAGTAAACGCTTATTTTCTTTGGGCAACATCGAGGGAGAATCAATCACGTCCTCAATAACTATGTTCTACATTCAAGGATTTACCTATTTCAAATAAACAAACTGGATCTAATTCTATCAACAGGCAAGATCTTTCTTATATATTCGAACCATTGCAAAGATTTTGTTCAAAATATTTAAACCGAAAACCACCTCGAAAGTTTCGCTGGCGGCGATAATTCTAATTTACGCGTCACCGTTACTTACTCTTCATTGAACAAAGATATATACATTTTTATATTTTCTAACCCCTTCCCTGCAGAATTTATTAAAAGAGCTCTCGATGATATTTTGAGAGATCTCATTGGAAAGATTTGTTACGTCTACATCGACGACATAATAATATTCAGTAAATCGGAGGAAGAGCATTTCCGACATCTAGCTTTGGTATTTTCTACCTTGTCCAAGGCAAATATGAAGTGTTCAATGAAAGACGTTAGTGTTTCTTGAAGTTATTAAATGTTTATTTATTTATATATATATCTAGGCACTAGCACATAAACCAGTGACTAAAGGTTGTCGCAACCAACACATAAATTGGGTGGACCTCGGAGTGAGATTACAAAGGTAGAGATGGGGCCAAAGACACAGCGATGCACACCCGATGTAGCTACAATTGGTATCTGATCTTACTAAGAATAATGCATTTCTTTTATAGTACAAAATAGCGAGCTCACCAGTGCATAGTGTTAGGTCAGCAAAGTACGTTTTTATTGATTAACTAGGTCTTTATTGTTTACTGCTGACCATATCAGATCTACTTATGACTGATGAGCCATCGATATCTATAATCGGGTTACATACTTAACATTGACATACATTTCCATTCGTTCTATATTATAATTGGCTTAATGTTAGCTTATTTTATATAATCTAAACACCGACATACTCCCGGCCGTTGAACACCTGTTCAACGTTATCCAACGTTGACCGCAAAATTGCTGGGGGCTGGGCTTACTGCAGCAGGAGTCGGTATGGGATTGACGATCCTCACGGTTGTCTGCTCTGGACCATTGTGTCTTGGGGGTTGTGAGCATCTTTTTATTCCATATACCATCACAAGAACCAATGGTATTGTTAGCGCTACGTAGGAGACTATAACATGGTGAGCCGGCTGGCTAGGGTCTTCTGGCAATTTCCAGTTTTGCTTAGTTTCCAGTTTTCCTTGAATGTTGCTTAGTTCGTCGTAGCTTAGCTGCATCTTTGTGAATTGTGTTGTTGTTGGCGCTACTTTTGTTGGGCCAATGCTGAAGTTGCCAAATCGGACATATGACAATTTCATTGTGTCTGTCGTAGTTATACGGTGACCTGTTATTCGTATAGCAGAACTCCTAGCTGTACACGTCGGGTCTAGAGTTAACAATCCAGTCTTCTTAATAGTGACATCTTGTATATTATCGTCACAGGTCACTGCGAGTTCAATTGGTCTAGTGGTGGCAAAAATCCACTGATTTTTGTGATACATGTCGTACCACACGAATGATCTGTTTGTGTGTTGTATTTGGCAAGTTGATGATTTTGTGTTTTTGAATAGCTGGAACTCACAGTTGCTATTAGCCGAAAACGTCGTTTGTTTATCAAAACAAATATATTGCTCGTTGTTGAGCTGATGGCATTGTTCCAAATCGGCTCTTGAGAGCCCAATGTATTGATTCTGTTCCTTGTTGACAGCAATGATGGGAATTTTAATGTTCATGATTACAATCCCATGAGTTCCAATTGCTGGAATGGGTACCAGGTTATACAGTTGCACTGCCTGCGTTGCCACTAATGGAAATGTGACCTTAAATATCACATGATTGTTTGCGATTGTGCCTTGTGCCTTCATTAAGCCATATAATTGCAAGACGTCGTTATCTGGAACTGGCAAATCCAAACCAAACGGAAGATGTCTCTTCAGTTGGTTCAGATGTTCCCGAAGCTGGCCTGGTGATAGTAGTAACGGGCTTATTTTGCTATAATGGGCATCTGTAAATACTCGGGAAATTTCGGTTTGAATTCGTTGCAAATTCCCTGCAATAACTGTCATCTGAGTAGTTAGCGTGATATACCATTGCAATGCCTTTACTGCATTGTCCTGGACCTTGGTCATGTCGTTCATTTGTTGTTCCATTAGTTTCATCTGATTTTCAATTGTGGCTTCATCTCGCTTAATGATATTTATCGTTGAATCAATTACAGATGTCTGATTTTGCAGCAAGTTCAATAAGTAATCTTCATTTGATTTAACCTTTCGTATGGTGCCTGACATCTCTGTTGCATACTTTGAGTCCAGCACACCAAATAAGCCGTTCGCAATGTTCCCAATTATATCTAAGGGCGATCGTCGTTGGCGTTCTATGTGAAGGAGATCATTTCCTGTCCGTAGCTCTGAGTTGACATGCTCGAAGTGCCTCTGCATTGCGGTGCATGCCTCTGGAACCTTCATTAACACGCATATTTCTCCAACCTTTACTACTCCGTCTGAAAATGTCTTCAGGTCGGCCCAATATGGTTCGAGATCGTAGAATGCCACAATAGTCCAGTCAGACGTTGCCATCCTTCCTGTGCCAATACTTTCATAGTATATGCCTGGTTTGGGGTTGAATCGAGTTATATTAGTTCTTTGAGCAAATGCTATAGGCAATAATAACAGCATTAGGCAGATCGTCATTGCCAACGGTGGCAGACCGATCGATAAGCGTCTTTTTGTTTTTGGTTCTGCGTTGTCCTCGATACCAGGGTCTTTTTGGGAATTCGATTCTGTGTCATCTGCCTCGATTTTACGTTTTGTCGCCGTCTCTCTAAGCAAGGGGGCCAATTTATGGATAGCCCGCTTGTAGGTGCCTCTGGCTGTTTTAACGTCTACCACGCGGACGTATCCATCCAGGCCTGGATATAGTTTAACAATTCGTCCAATTGGCCACTGCAAAATTGGCACATTATCCTCCTTAAGAATTACCATCATGCCTTCTTTGACATTGTTATATGGTTTTTTCCACTTGGATGTACCCTGCAGTTCTTGTAGGTACTCTTGAGACCATTGTGTCCAGAATGTATGCTTAAGCCGTTGCACTAATTCCCATTGCTCTGGAATCGATCGCTGTGTTATTGGCTCTGCATCTGGTTGGGCTACTAATGGTTCTCCGATCAATAGGTGGCCTGGGGTTAGAGCTGTTAAGTCGTTGGGATCGTCTGAGTTTGGCGTTAACGGACGAGAGTTCAGCACTGCTTCAACATTGACAATGATGGTAGACAGTTGTTCGAACGTTAAGTTTGCTGTCGATACGTTTTTCAACAGTAAATGCTTAGCGGACTTTACCGCAGCTTCCCATAATCCTCCGAAATGTGGAGACCGTGGTGGTATGAACTTAAATTGCACTCCTTTTTGATTGCAAAATTCCTTGATACTACCTGCTGCCGTTTCTGAGTGTATTGTATCGGTCAGTTCCTTAAGTTGGTTGTTTGCTCCAACAAAGTTTGTTGCATTATCGCAGTATAATGTCTGGCATCTTCCTCTGCGCCCAATAAAGCGCTGAAGCGCGCCCACAAATGAGGAGGTGGACAGGTCTCCGACCAACTCCAAGTGTACTGCCTTGGTTGCAAAGCATACAAATACTGCAATGTAGGCTTTGTCGGGACGTTTTCCTCGAACCTTATGGTGGATCCAGAATGGTCCACAATAGTCTACTCCGGCATTGAGAAAGGGTCTATTCTGAGATACCCGATGCTCAGGTAAGTCACCCATGACTTGTTTAAAGAACTGCGGCCGGTACTTGGTGCATACTACGCAGCCCTGGATCACATTCCGGACCATCGGTTTCACCTTAATGATGTGGTACTGTTGCCGAGCTATTCCGCGTAGTGCCTCATGTCCACAATGAAGATTTTCTTCATGAAGTTTCCGTAGCATCATTTTTACCACCGGATCATTATACGGCAAGAGATATGGATTCCTTGTTTCCGTTGATACTGGTGCTTGTTGTAGCCTAGTTGCTACTCGTATGATTGAATCTTCATCCAGTATTAGTGGCAACGTTGCCACCGTGCTTTTGCGATCTAGCGGTTGATCAGGTCGTTTCTTTAAGTGCCGTAATTCATATGCAAATCCTGTTTCTTGAATTTGCTTAATGATCACTCTCCGTGCTTGGTCCAACTCTTCCAACTCTAACTGAGCCGTTGGTTTCCTGTTCTGCTTGTGACAAAACCGTAGCACATACGCCACTATTCGCTGTAGCCGGTAAAACGAATTTCTGTGATTTACCGTATATATCCATTCACTCTTGTTGTTTGCCGTGGCAGTCACCATGCTGAATACCTTGGTTTTCTTCTCAGCGGTATCCATCGTGTGCTCTGTAGGCTTAAATGGTGCTGGCCAGCCACGTTGTGGTCCATGCAGAAATAGTGGTCCATACAACCATAATGTATGTGTGCTAAGCTGAGCTGCTGATATGCCTCGAGATAGAACATCAGCTGCGTTGAGCGCTGATGACACATGCCGCCATTGCCTTGGATGTGATACTGCGTGTATTTTTGTCAACCGATTAGCCACAAACGTGTGGAAATGTGATGCCCGTGAATTAATCCACGAGAGTACTACTGTTGAATCTGACCAGAGGAATGATTCCACACTTTCTGATCCGAATTGGAGATCCTGTCGAACTCTATCCGTGAGTTCAGCTCCAAGTACAGCTGCACATAGTTCCAGCCGGGGCAGTGTCTGTTTTTCCAGGGGAGCCACTCTCGACTTTGCGCACAACAATCTGACCGAAATTTGGCCATTTTTATAGGTTGATCGGACATAAACTGCCGCACCATACGCCTTTTCTGATGCATCAACAAATGTATGCAATTCCTTTGTAGTGGGGACCTTGCCATCAAAAATATGCCTTGGAATTTTCATGTGGTTTAGTGGCTGTACATCCTCTCGATAAGCTTCCCATTGCTTCTCCAAATACGGCGGTAGGTCACCATCCATCTCAATTCGTTCGGTAGCAACATGTTGAAGAAACATTTTCGCTCTTACCACTACCGGTGCGAACAGTCCTAGAGGATCAAAGATTTGACCGACTTCGGATAGCACCACTCGTCTGGTTATTCCTTTTGTATGTCTTTGAGCCTTTCCACATAATTGGTCTTCTTTGGGTGCCCATATGATTCCCAGTGTTTTGACACTTGTTTGTTCCAGTGTGTCACCGAGATTGATGTCGGCAATCGTATCTTCCTTTGGAATTTCCTTTAGAAGTTGACTGCTATTTGAACACCATTTTCGTAAGTTGAAACCCTTAGGTTTCAAGATTTCTAGAAGCTCTTGTCTTATTTGCAGGGCTTCTGGTAAACTGTCTGCTCCTGTGAGACAATCATCAACATAAAAGTCATTTTTTAATGCTGATGCTCCAGACGACAATTTTTCAATGTTTTTCAGTGCCAAATATTCCAGACACTTCGTCGCTAAATATGGGGCTGACGTGGTTCCATAAGTCACCGTTTTTAAACGATAAAACTTTAGTTCTTGACTTGGATCCTCTCTCCACACAATCATCTGATTGAATTGATCGGCAGGGTTTATCCAAACTTGACGATACATTTTTTCAATATCTGCCGTAAACACATATTTGTGGGTCCTGAACCGCAGAAGAATTGAGAAGAGTTGACTCTGTACAACTGGTCCAGGATATAAAATGTCGTTCAGTGATTTTCCTGATGACGTTTTGCATGATGCATCAAATACCACTCTAAGCTTGGTGGTGGTACTTTCTGGTTTTAGTACACAATGATGCGGTATAAAGTAATGGTTCTTGGGAATTTGTTCTACCATTACTTGCTTCATATGTCCAAGCTGTTCATATTCTGACATAAATTTTACATACTCCTTTTTTATGTCAGGGTTCATTCGCCTCTCTAATGACATGAATCTTCTTATGGCTACTTCCCGAGATTCTCCAAGAGATGACGCCTCTTCAGCAAATGGAAGCTTTACAATTAGTCGATTGTCCGCCGCCGTGTGTAGGTCATCGAGGAAGAATTTTTCACAATACTCTTCCTCCGGACTCCTGTACCTTTTTATTGGCTCTAGTGTGTCTAGCTGCCAGAATCTTTCCAGTGATTCCTCTGGATTCGTCATGCCTACCATACATGTGGTTGAAGCTGACGTTGACATATTAATTCTGCCAGCAACAATCCATCCAAACTCTGAGTTTTGTAATGTTGGACGGTTTCGATTGCCCCGTCTCCTTTCTGGTAGCAGTATAGCATATCAATTTTTCCGGGTTTATCAAATGTTGGGTCCGCTAATTGAATGTTGTCTGGTAATGTGACTTTCTGCGTTATTTGTTCTGTGGGTTGGTCACCTATTATGTGTGGCAATACAAATGCCTCAACTAGCATTGCGAACTTGTTGTATCTTGACCTTACAACCAAGCTTACTCGCGCCTTGCTTATCTGTGGTTGACCACCCACTCCATTTATATGCACATGAGTCTCGCTAATTTTTAACGATAACTTCTTTACCAGTCTCTCTGAGACGAGATTTACTTGAGAGCCGCTATCCAGGAGTGCTCGAAATTCTCCTTTCCTTTCATTGATCCCTTTTACCACTACCTTGGCCGTTGCCAACAGGGTGTATTTTCTGCCAATTCCATACGCAGAAGCTGCAGAAGCAGATGTAGCAATTTGGTTGCCTGTTTCTAAATGCAACATTGTGTTATGTTTTTTATCGCATTTAAAGCATCCCCTCCAAGAGCAATTTTTTGCCATATGGTCCGGCTTGAAGCAATTGACACACAATTTGTGTCTCTGCACCCAATTAAGCCGCTCTGCTGCGGATTTGATTTTGAACTTTTCACATTGGAAGAGTTTGTGCTTTGCTCTTTCGCAGAAAGCACACAGGGTACTGTTTGTCCCAGATGCTGTTGCGCATGTCTTCCTTGGACTTGGTTTTTCAATGCTGCGATTTTCGTTTCTTGGTTTCCCAATCGCCTCTAATGTTAGGAAGCGCTGTTCCAAGAAGGATAGGAAGTCCTTTACTTCCTGCAGATCCCTTGTGTTGGGAAGAGATTGCTCATATAGTGCGTGGTTGAATCTATCCAATTTTCTTGTCATATGAAACATTATGACAGCATCTGACGATTCCAAATTGACGCCTACATTTTTTAAGGCTTGCAATGATTCAAAAATGTTATCATGCAAATTCTTTATAGAAGCTGCGTCATTTCCCACATTTGGGTGATCAAACAGCTTTGCCAGTATGGCTGTTACTAGAACTCGTTTGTTATTAAAACGTTCCTGCAACACTGACCAAGCAGTGTTGTAATTGGCTTCTGTTAATTCCAGGTGCCGTATCAATCTCTCTGCTTCTCCAGAAAGGTTTGATTTTAAGTACCACATTTTCTCTATCGTGGATGCATTTGACTCATGAACCACCTTTTTATAGATGTCATGAAATTGTTGCCATTTCAGATAATCCCCATCAAATTTTGGAATGGGAATTTTGGGTAGTTGTATCGATTGCAATACAGGTGGTGATTGTATCACTACATTTTCTGCTGGTGCCACACAGAATTTCAGCATTGTATTTTCTGCGGCCACAAACGTAGCTATATTGTATCCGGCTTCGGCTGGATTTTCAGCTAGCCGATGAATCTCATAATGGATTTCTTCAATTTGCATCCATAATTTGTCGACTACCGATTTGTAAGTCATTTTATCTTCAGGCACAATTTGTCTTAATGTCCTGGACAATGACTCCAGCAGAGCACTTTGCTTACGAACCAGTGGTTTGATCATGACTCGCTCTTCCTCTCGTTGGCGAGCTTGCCTCTCTAGCTTTATTTTTGCCAAATGGTCCTTCCAATCTTCCACTATATTAGATACAACCGTCTTCATTTTGCTGAAATAGTCCGTTACAAAGTAGTCATCTTCAGTTGGCACGTTATTTAATTTGTCCATCAACTCCTGATGACTTTTCTCGAAGTTCTCCCACATGTATTCCAGGAGCTCAAGTTTCTCCTCGAAATAAGATGGCTTCGTTTTCCTGGCGAAAGAATCTTTTTTGGTATTCCGAATAAAGGCCTGGATTGCCTCTCCTCGTTCTGTCTGCTGTTTATAAAACTCCTCCATGTTCTTTTATATTCTTATGTAATTGCTTATCTGTACTAGTACTTGACCCGATGGGAGTTTATTTATTTTGTCAAAGACAGGGAACGCTCCGACTCGTTCCTAAAATTGGTCAAGTGTAGCACAAGAAATAAATCGAAGTTGCCTTTTGATTAGTGTTTTAACAATAGTTTTATTTTTATCTCCAATATACCTATTCTTTTACACTGATAACTGCCACGACAGTGAAACCAATTTTTTGAGTTTCTTTTCTTTGTTTAAAAAATTGCTGATCAATGCCAAAATCTATACTCGTGCGTACTACCTGGGTTACTGACCGAGTTAACTAGGTCAGATATTGCTGACGCCAGGGAATGCAACAGAGTTGAGTTGATCAAACTTTATTTTTATATAAAAATAACTTTTTATGATTTGGTCGCCTCGTTGACACAAATCGTTGTTAAATGTTTTTTATAAAGTGATCGCCTAGTTGATCAACTTTTATTCAATGGGTATGCACTGCTACCCCGTTGCGGAAAACCAACTCCTAGTTTTCCAATAAATCTTTTTTATTCGCCAAGGTGGCTACGCAATGATTGCCAAGTTAATCAATTGCGATGTTTTTAGTCGGGACCCCAGATTGATGTGAGATGTTCATCAATTTGTGCCCTCGCTTAGGATTGTCGTGTCCAAAGCGTGCAAAGAAAGTAGTCGCCTAGTTGACCAGTTTCCTTTTTGTTGAGAGATTGGTCGCCTGAGTTGACCAAATGTTCTCGCTTGATGACGGTTTCACCAAGTCTGTTATTCTTTTAACTTGGAGCCGCCAATGTCGGGGTCACCAAAATGTTCAATGAAAGACGTTAGTGTTTCTTGAAGTTATTAAATGTTTATTTATTTATATATATATCTAGGCACTAGCACATAAACCAGTGACTAAAGGTTGTCGCAACCAACACATAAATTGGGTGGACCTCGGAGTGAGATTACAAAGGTAGAGATGGGGCCAAAGACACAGCGATGCACACCCGATGTAGCTACAATTGGTATCTGATCTTACTAAGAATAATGCATTTCTTTTATAGTACAAAATAGCGAGCTCACCAGTGCATAGTGTTAGGTCAGCAAAGTACGTTTTTATTGATTAACTAGGTCTTTATTGTTTACTGCTGACCATATCAGATCTACTTATGACTGATGAGCCATCGATATCTATAATCGGGTTACATACTTAACATTGACATACATTTCCATTCGTTCTATATTATAATTGGCTTAATGTTAGCTTATTTTATATAATCTAAACACCGACATGAAGGTCCAAGTAGATAAATGCAAATTCCTAAGACATAGCGTTGACTTCCTAGGCGTAGTAATTTCAAGGGAAGGAGTTAAAACCAATCCAGAGAAAATCCAAGCCATTAAAAAGTTCCCCATACCAAAAAACCTAAAACAACTAAGCTCCTTCCTGGGACTAGCTAGTTATTACAGAAGATTTATCAAAGATTTTGCTAAATTAGCTAGACCTTTGACTGCGTTATTGCGAGGAGAACATGGCAGAGCCAAGAAAAATGTCTCAAGCAAGATCGAAATCCGATTCGGTGAAGCCGAAATCGATGCCTTTGAGAAAGTAAAAAATGCATATGCTAGCATACCCTGACTTTAAACAAGAGTTCCATCTAACCACCGATGCCTCAAACATCGCACTAGGCGCTTCTCTAGAACAGAATGGGAGACCCATTACATTTCTTTCCCGTGCGTTATCCATAGCTGAAGAAAACTATGCCACAAATGAAAGAGAAATGCTAGCAATAGTATGGGCATTGGATAAGCTAAGAATGTATGTATACGGCAAATCCAAGGTGATCATTTACACCGACCACCAGACTCTCACTTATGCTCTCAGCCCAAAAAATAACAACATAAAGCTGAAGAAATGGAAAAGTTACCTGGAGGAATATAACTACGAGTTAAAATATAAACCGGGTAGCTCAAATGTCGTAGCAGACGCACTCTCTAGGAACCCTACTAACATAAATGCTAGTAGTACGTCAGCTACAGTCCACAGTGATGAAAGCTCGGGGCATGAACTCATTCCAGCAATGGAAGTCCCCATCAATGTCTTTAAAAACCAATTGTTTATCCTCACTGGTGATAACGAATCCACCACCTTCGAAATACCATTCCCCACATACCACAGACACACAATAGTGAGAAGTAATTATTCCGAAGACGATCTTGTAACTATTCTAAAAGAAAAAATGGATCCGAGAATAGTAAATGGTATTTTCACTTCCGAAAGTATCATGGGTAAAATTCAGCAAATTTTTCCGGAGCATTTTAGGAATTACAAGGCAAGATTCACACAAATCCAAACTGTAGATGTCCATGATCAGACCCAAGACCAAGAAATCATAATTAAAGAACACCTTAGAGCACATAGAAATTCCATCGAAAATAAAAAGCAAATTTTATCTGAGTATTTTTTCCCAGGTATGAAGAAAAAAGTAGAAGCAATAGTAAACTCTTGCCAAACATGCAAACTCTCGAAGTATCAAAGACACTCTCCGAATCAAGAAATACAACCAACCTATTCCGACATATCCAGGCGAAATAATCCATATAGATTTATATTCCACCCAAAATAAGATAATTTTAACAGCCATAGACAAATTTTCTAAGTACGCGCAAGTTAAACTCTTAAACTCAAAAGCAGCAGAATATCTTAAAGTACCCTTACTTGAGTTATTGATAGCCTTCGGTATGACGAAAACCGTGGTAATGGATAACGGAAAAGCTTTAAATTCTGCATCAATAAAATTTCTTTTAAATAATCAGTTAGGTTTACAAGTCCACACTACCCCACCTTATACTTCATCTAGCAACGGCCAAATAGAAAGATTTCATTCCACATGTACGGAAATAATGAGATGCTTGAAGTTAGAGCACCCCGAAATGGAATTTGAGGATTTAATATTCAAGGCTGCAGATGAATACAATAAAACAATCCACAGTACAACTAATAAAAAGTAAATAGAAGCATTTTTCGCAACAAATTTAATCCATACACCAGAAAAATTAGCACTCGAAAGGGAAAAGATTTCAGAAAACATCTTAAAGAAACAAAACAAAGACCTAGGGTACCATAACAAAACAAAAAAAACCCATAAAAATGTACGATCCAGGTGAAATCATCTACGTTAGGATTAATAAACGATTGGGTTCGAAACTAACGTCTATATAAAAAAGAAATAGTAGCCGAAGATCTTAATACCAAAGTTAAAACCAGGTCAGGCAGGATAGTTCATAAAAACCACTTGAAATATTGATAAACATCCTTTTCCGACAGATTGCTTATGTTACCACTTTGCTGGGGTCACACAACCATATTAGACTACAATAAGTCAAGAGTGGTCATGTTGGAAACTGGGTTAGCCGCGCGCCAGAATGGAACCTTTAAAATCGTCCATGTCATCGAACTAGAAAAATATCAAATGGCCATATCCGTTTTAAAAGAAGTCGTCAAAAATTCGACAAACCTAAGTCCGTATCAGCCTTTTTGGCCTATGGGATAACGCGGATACAGAATGAACTGAGGAGGCTTCAGCCGATGCAGTTTAGAAACAAAAGATCGCTTGATATACTTGGCACGGCGTGGAAATGGTTAGCGGGCACACCTGATCATGAAGATCATATGATTGTGGTAAATAAGATCAATGAACAATTGGTAAACAATAATCGGCAGGTCATAATTAATAATCTAATAGAGAATAAGATAAACGATTTAATTAAAATAACTAATACCATATTAATTAAAGGTAAACCCGAATCTAACAATAAGTCAAAAGAAATTGAAATAACCAAATTTAAATTGAGTCTCCTAAGAGAAGAAATAACAAATATTATCTATGCAATCGATTGGGCCAAGGCCAATACAGTAAATTCACTAATATTATCCTCTACCGAAATATATTTCATGGAAACAATTAAAGAAGAAAGTTTTACATTTATAAACATTGAAGAATTAATAGAGTTTGCTGAGGTCAGTGTAGCCTCAGATGGTAAATCACTCCTTTATATTGTTAGCCTTCCCAGAGTAATCAATGAAATTTGTAAACAAATCCTAGTAATACCAATTAAATATCAAAAATTTATAGAAGAAATAGACTATGAAAACATCATGAAATGTAACAAGAAATACTTCGGGTTAACCAATAAGAGTAATTGTAAAATTTATAATGGTAAGACAATTTGTAAACTGGAACATCTGACTAATTTAGAAAACAGTAAATGTATAGGAGCCTACTTGCAAAGAAGGAATCCTCCCAAATGTAAGGTCATCAACAACCAGCACGTAAAATCCCATTCGGAAATAATACCCGGTACCTTGCTGCTGAACCAATTCCAAGGGGACATCAGCATCAATGGAGAAAACATAACCCTAGAAGGCACCTTCATAATCCAAGCGGAAAACGCGACAGTTATTATAAAAGACTCCTGGTAAATTGTGAAGACACACTTTGAAGCCGAGGTTCAACCGCCGATGTTACAATTACTATCAAATAAGCAGCAGAGAGGTGAAAAGCTATCGCTGGAAATGATGAAGGAGTTACACATCAATAATACTAATAATCTGGAGCGTATCCAAAGAAACAACTTGATTATGTCTTCATCAAACTGGATTATTCTAACCCTTCTAGCAGCTGCCATGATAACATATTGCATCATCAAAAAATACTGCAGCCACGGAACAGGCAACCATGGTCCACCAATGTCTCAATCGGGCCTTCCAATATGTTGTTGCGACCGAGGACGTCCGCACTTAAAGGGGGAGGAGTTAAGTACTTCTATCACAACTCATACCATAACATAGAAGCCATAGACCCAAGTCCGTCAACACATGCCCAGTAACCGCATGCCCATTGGCCGACCCTATTTCATCATCACATGCAATACCCATTGGTCAACCCCACTCAATCGTCACATGCCCATTTGTCGCATGATCGCCAATCTCAAGTAACAGTCCGATCGCTAGGATAAACAATAAGCCTGCACCCCATTTTCCCAGGCCCTAGAAGAATGGTGTCGGGTTCGGTGCACACGCAGAATCACGCCACAAATTTCGGCAATAAACAAAGAATGTTCCTGAACACTTGTGAAAACAAAGAATGGTCCCACGCACTTAAAGTGGACTATTGGACTCAGCCAACGCCGCCGCCTGCGACGACGTCGATTGCCCAAGCCTTCATCCAACATAATCGAACCATAGCAAATCAGTCTTGAGCCTAAGTACAAACCAACCGGTAACTTCGCTTAAACTCCGCCGAATTCACTCACCAAAGTCAGCATCTTTCAGTTGTAATTAAAACATACTGTATTGTAATAAAAGTGACTTTATAAATAAAAATTCATTTTTTTAACCCGTGAGTGAAGGAAGTGTTTAATTTATATAAATATATATATATATATGAGTCCACATAATGGTGAAAATTTTATATGTATGCATATTCATTTATATATATATCGGAGTCCACTCAGAATTAAACATTCTTTTATATATATATATATATATGTATATTTGTGGTTAGGGTATTTAAAGGTCGCATATACGTTGTCGATGTGCCACGCGCTTTAGTTTTCTTTGCAAGCGACAGTTACATGCGAGAAAGAGACAGGGACACACGAGCAGCCAGTAAGAATGAGAATAGACAATTCACCGTTTGATTCGGGGCGTGTGTGTGAGCTACGAGTATTCTCTTGCCATTTATATCTCACACTTACACACAGCTTTGATTCAACCGGTTTTTTTTTTGTCATTCCTTCATTCACACTGATTTGCAAGTACAGTCGCGCGTTGGGTTTCGTTGCAATGAGAGCAACAAATTTAAAAAAAAATTTTATATATACATATATAACACGCACACAGTCATGCCATGCTAGGTGAGGAAATCGGCAGAGTCTCTGGCAGGGTTTCGACAGAATCATCAGCAGAGTCATCAACAGAGTTTTCGACAGGATTAATAGTATCCTCAACAGCATAGTGCGGAGAGAATTATTAATGAAGTCAGCTACTGAGTTACCGACAGAGCTAGCAACAGGGTCATCAACGGAGCCATCGACAGAGTCGCATATAGAAATTAGTTTTATTAAAATAAAAATTTTTACAAGAGAGAAGAAAAAGAGCTAAAGTTACCAGAAGCAGATAGAGCGAGTCAAGGTCATTAGTGAGACTGTAACCTACCGCTCTTCGAGTTGAACGGGACCTGGGTATGGGTAACCTAAAAATCCACCGCTCTCACTCAAAGCGGCAGAGTGAAAGAGAAGGAAGAGTAAAGCACAAGGGCCATTTAAGTCCAAGCATATGCACTGGAAAAGGCAGTCAGTGTTTGGAACTCAACAAGAAAACATCGAGGGAAAAAATTGCTTCAATCCGAAAGGATAACAACTGGACAAGGATCATCAACAGGGCTACTCATCAATACAAGGATTAACAACAGAAGGATCAACAAGGACATAGGACAAGGACATTCATCGCCAAGGTGAACTAAGCTCGAGGATACCTCAGCACCAACGGAGATTAATGCAAATGACATCAGGAAATTCGGCAGCAAGGACCACTATTTTTTCAAGGATATTCTAAACATTAATCGGAGTAAACGCTTATTTTCTTTGGGCAACATCGAGGGAGAATCAATCACGTCCTCAATAACTATGTTCTACATTCAAGGATTTACCTATTTCAAATAAACAAACTGGATCTAATTCTATCAACAGGCAAGATCTTTCTTATATATTCGAACCATTGCAAAGATTTTGTTCAAAATATTTAAACCGAAAACCACCTCGAAAGTTTCGCTGGCGGCGATAATTCTAATTTACGCGTCACCGTTACTTACTCTTCATTGAACAAAGATATATACATTTTTATATTTTCTGACCCCTTCCCTGCAGAATTTATTAAAAATTAAAGAAAATATATATATGCACATCCATATCATAGTCTAAAGGTTTACCGAAGCCATCTTTACACAGTATCGCGTAGCCTACTGGGCGAACTCCGACAACTTTTGGCTGCTTATCGCTTATACTACGACCCCGAGTCCTTACTAATATTCTAGCAATGGGCGTTCATTGGATAAACCATCGTCGCAAAGCCGAGTTGGAAGTCCTGACGAATTCGGATTAGACACCGGTGGAATAGTCGAAGACCTAAGAAATCGTTTCCGCGAGTTCGTCTCAAGGCAGGATCATCATCCTGAGGTATTGAGTCGACTTGCCGAAATCAAAGCCCAATTTAGTGCCGGGGACAAGAAATTAGATGTAAAACCACAGTATAGAGCACCGTCGCCTACTCCCGAAGAAATTGTTTCTCAACTACCGGTGCCACAAGCCACTAACTATCGTTCTGAATCGCATTCTGGTTCTCGTTCCGGTTCTCCGACACCTTTCGGTATGCCTGGCTCATAGATCAACATCGAACCCAGTGAGCGGAATCGAGTCCATGAACTACTGGGAGCTATGCCTCGATCGCGGAACGTATAACTAAATGGGGAATTGCCTTTAGCGGATCTACCGATCCTATCTATTTCATCTAGCAAATCTCTATTTGCTCTAAATCTCTAAATCTCTGGTCTCTAAAAGAGCCGCGACGTACCGTTTGAGTATGGAGACTCTGCCTCCGATGATAGCCATATTATTGACCGGACGGGCCGAAAGTTGGTGGCAAACCAGCGGTTATCGGGAGATAACATGGGTCGACTTCAAGTCCGAATTTTTAGAGTTCTTTCTACCCCCACGCTTTTTTGAAACTAGAGGATAGCATACGCGCTCGAAAGCAACGCCATCAGGAACCATACAACGAGTATCTAGAAGACCGTAATGAAGAGAGCTAATTACTCGACGTTACAGGAACTCGACAGGATCTACGAAAATCTATTACCAGACTACAAGCTATATACCCGACGAAATAATTTCTAAACGTTACCCGGCTTAACTAAATTGGTGGTAAATTATGAGACAATCCGATTGGAGCAAGGCAGCGATGACTCAGCGCATTCTTGGAAAAGGAGCAACGCCGTTCAAAATAAGCCCTTGGATCATATAGCTTCCAGCCTAAACGGGACTGCGATATGTCAACTCTCTGAAGTACTCGTGGATACCAGCACAGCTTGCCGCAAATGTGCGGGAGCTGGTCACTTCGCACGAGAATGTACGAAGCCCCGTGTGTTGTTCTGTTGGCAATGCGGACAAAGGGGGGTACGTACCATCGAATGCTGCCGTCGTTCGGGAAACGAGCCAAACCTCTGTGTCAATCTGGGCCAGGCGGAGGGACTAGACCAGGACTTCAGCCAAGTAACCCCTCCTCCTAAAGAAAGACCGCATCCAACCCCATGTCCTCGTCAATAGTAAACCAATGGTAGCTACCTTGGATTCTGGAGCGAACAAGAGTTTCATAAACGAGGAAGTGGCTCTTCAGCACTTCGCTCCGTTCCCGACCTTGCCGATAATACTCGTACAGCGATCAAAAGTTCTCTCAGGGCAAGCATCAGTCTCGGGGCACAGACCGTACATATGACATTGTTAGCGATGCCATCGATGATGGACCCTCTTATTCTGGGAGTGGATTTCCTTCGGAACATAGGAACTTCTATACGTTGTGGAGGTTATCTGTTACAGTTGCCCCCTTTCGATTAGCCCCACAGTCCCATCAATTCTACAATTCAGCCATCGCTAGTGGCGGATGACCACACGCAGCCTGATGCTCATTTAAATCAACCGGATCCTGCAGAAACGACCGCTACGCCCAAGGATACCTCTGACTCTCAGCATAGCAACAAACCAGTATGTCAGGCAGGCTTGGCAGTCTTGCCGCCTCCAACACCCGACGCTGTCCTTAAAAACCCATTACGCCAGCCCAGCAGCAAAAAGGAACCGGTAACCGAGATGGACGCCCGATTAGCCTCAGTAGAAGCTGAGATCCGTGACGAGGACTTGAAGCCAGAACAATCATCTAGTAAGGAACAGGAGACATTAGAGCCGGAACTTCAAGCAATTCTTGACGCGGAAATCACTAAGTTCGTTTCATTGTTTTGAAGACCGATCGAAACATGAAGCAGAGGTACTATCCCCGTAATCCGTCCCAACAACAAATTATCAACGAAACAGTAGACGCACTGCTGAAGGAAGACCGTATTGAACCATCTAAAAGCCCTCACGTGTCACCAATCGTGTTGGTAAGTAAGAAAACTTTTGATACTCGCATGTGTATAGACTTTCGGCAACTGAACGCTCAGTCAGTGCATGACGCATACCCCTTGCCTCATATACACCATATCCTGGGGAAATTGAGGAACGCGAAATACATCTCTACTCTAGATTTAAAGAGTGGGTATTGGCAAATACCCTTAGAGGTCAAAAGTAGAGAGTGTATAGCTTTCACAGTGCCCGGACTCGGATTATTACAGTGGAAAGTCATGCACTTCGGCTTACACTCTATAGCGCGATTGGACCCGAAATGGAACCACATGCCTTCGATTATCCAGACGATATCATCGTAATCGGAAAGGCGCTCGAGGAACACCTCTCACACCTGCTTGAAGTCTTTCGGCGTCAAGCCAATTTAAGAATCAACCGAGACAAATGTCGTTTCTCGACGGTGCTGAAAGAGTCATTGCTTACGCTAGTCGACGTCTCTTGAAGGTGGAGGAAAACTACTCGACTACTGAGAAAGAATGCCTAGCAATAGTCTGGGCCATCAGGAAATATCGTTGCTATTTGAAAGGCTATTGCTTTGAGGTGATCACGGACCATTTGGCTCAAGTGTGGCCAGATGGGAGTTGGAGTTGGAATAATACGAGTTCGAGATACATTATAGACGAGGTAAGCTGAACGTGATTGCCGATGCCTTATCGCGACAACCTTTGGACAACTAGTAGAACCGGAGTGCAAATGGTGGCTAAAGATGCGGCAGCACGTCACGGAACACCCTGCGGATTTTTCAGATTATATATTCGAGAACGGCCAGATTTATCGCAGACGAGACCCCCATCCAGATGACCACGATTCTACACCTTGGCAACTATGCGTTTGGCCTAGAGTGTCGAGACCAAGTACTACAGGAATGTCACAATGTAGTGACGGCTGGCCACTTGGGGATCAGGAAAACCACTTTGCGAGTGACCCAAAGATACTTTTGGCCTGGCCTCTTTCGAGATGTCGCGCGTTACGTTAGATGCTGCCTCACCTGCTTGCAATTTAAACCGGCGCAAATGAAACCAGCGGGCAAAATGCTCACCCGTCAAGTCGCGGAGTCTTTCGATACCGTGTGTACTGACTTTATCGGGCCTTTGCCACGTTCTAAGCAAGGTAATACGATGTTACTATTTTTCTTGGATTTATATAGTAAATGGGTCGAGATGGTACCACTTCGTAAGGCCACTTAAGTCGCTTTGGAGAAGGTATTTCGCGAAAGGATCTGGGCCCGATTCGGCAATTCTCGCACCCTCGTGAGCAATAATGGCACCCAGTTCACTAGCAAGGTTTTCAAAAACTTTTCCAAAACATCCGGAATTATACTACAGCATACCGCCCCATATTCTCCATAGCAGAATCCTACCGAGCGCGCAAATCGAGCCATCAAGACCATGATTGCACAATACCTGGAGAATGGGAAAAACACTTGGGATCAATGGCTTCCAGAAATAACACTAGCGATCAACTCAAGCGTCAACGACACCACCTGCTTCAGTCCAGCTTACATCATATTAGGTCGGGAACCCCGTATGCCCGGCGCTCTTTATGACCAAGTAACGGATGTCTCCGGTAACGAACCCCCTAGCCCCGACGAGCGCGTCCGACGAATGGAAGATATTTTTAAGCTCGTACATGAGAATCAACTGAACGCTACCCAGAATCAAAAGAAATACTACGACCTGAGACGACGCGACTGGCGTCCAAACATCGGGAGCATGGTCGTGCTCAAGCATCATGTGCTGTCTAATGCCAACGAAGGGTTCAATGCCAAACTGGCGCCTAAGGGCCCGTATAAAATAATCAAGTTTCTTTCCAGCAACGTCGTTAGACTTCTTGTAGCCCAGAAGCGTGAGCGACGTACCGCCGGTCTGGCTGACTTAAAGGCCTTTAATAGTGACGACAACGAACCACCAGAACTCGGTCTTTCTGAAGACATCGGCCTCGAGACACCTCATACCCACGGCCCGCACGAGGCCACTGATTAACGATCTTTCAAGGGGGACCACTTGTTGGTGGGTGCGCCTGCCCAACGTCCCCCTTCCTTCTAACGAGGTGCTCTTCGCACCGATGCTAGGCAAAAATTATCTTAAACATTGTATCATAGCTTTAATCATAGCACTTTTGTAAACCGCACTCATAGGGCCTCGTTAGTACACTCAGAATTCAGGGTAGTTTTAACACTCTTTATATTTCACAGCAGTATGTCACAGCAAGGAGAAGACGACAGCGACCGCGAGGCCCACATAGCCCGGATCGTCGAACAAATGATTGCTGTATGTGAAAGGGAACACGGCCCTGTCATGCCCGGCCCCACCACAAGCGGTAGTCCACGGGAAGACCCAGTCCTTCTCTGCCGCGTGGAGTAGGCCCCGACCGACATCCCGACCGAGCGACCTGCCGGGGGCAAGGATCTAGAGAGCGACAAGAAGCCACCCGACGAGGCTCAACGAGCTTCCGCCTCGACCAGACCTGAGCGCGCTGTGATACTGTCGGTGGTCGAACTCTCTCCCCCGGCACAAAACATCGGACCCTCGGAGTCTGCCGGCCCTGTTCGTTTGGAGGATTCGACGGTATCCACTGGTCCTGTGGGGCAAACCTGCCCGGAAGAGACAATCCAGAGTCACCGCCGCTGATGACTATGGATTCAAGTCCAACTCGCTTACACCGGACACCCCTCCGCGGCCCGTTTGTGAGTGTCTGGTGTCTCCAGAAGTCGTGGAAGCAGCCATGCCAGACACACCTCTGCGGCCCGTGTATAAGCCGATAAGCCCCCAGCGAACACAGGTGTTCTCCCGACAACCGTCAGGGTCAGTGAGACACAATCTGAAAACGAGGAGACGCTTAGACCTCTCCGGGACCGTCCTCGACCATCGCTCGCCCCGGCAAACGACACCGCTGCTCTGCCAACTCACGCCAGCCCTGGACCAACGTCGCGAGGCCCTTTGCGCCGATCTACGCCAATTTATGTGCCGGAGGCCACCGCCGCGGCGTCCAATTATGTCCTCACACCACCAGAATGGCTCGTCGACACCCCGGGTAGACGAGTACCCGCTGAAGTCCGAGATCGGGTGGCGGTACTCCGTCACGATGGACCCCGCACAAACCACCGTTTCCTCATGTGGGCGGATGATCAACTGTTCCGTATCGACGTTAAAGTACACGGGCGAGTCACGATCCATTTCGTCCGTTTGAAATAAGGACACCGTGTGACGAGTCACATTATCATTGCAATTTAAACTACGCTCATGTAGGGCCCCTCTTCATTTTTACTTTTATTTTTTAATACGCCCATGGAGGGCACATTAAATATCCCAACATGAAAACTAACTGTAGTTCTTTTTTTCTAATAGTCAATACTTACGATCGACGCCTCCCTCTCTTTCTAGCTACCGTCTTGATGCGGCTGCAGCGTCGACGCGTTGCGGAGAAAACAACCTCCCGACAGCGAACGCTGCGCCGCATACCGACGCTAAAGAGACCATGAGAAAATCGAAAGTAAGAGAGAGACGGCGATCGTGACGCGTGCCAAAGCACAAGACGCATCGTATGTTTTCACCGTTAGGACATAAGTAGGCAGAGCAAGGGTGGGTTTCAACAAAGAGTTAGAATTAGGAGAAAATCACTTCGCCAGTGACCACGAGAGTGCAAAGTTAAAAAGTGAGCAACCAGCAGCAGAAAACAAGGACATAAATCCATAGGCAACCATCAAGTGAAATCCAGGATTAGCAGATGAGCCCATGTCCAAAGTTCCCCCCTTGTTTTGCTTGAGTGCGGTAGGGACCCAAATTGCAAAAGATGTTTAGAATTAATTAATTATCAATAAACTCTATAATATGATCGTTTAACACACCCGGCATTATTTTTTTATTCGTCACCGAATCTATGTATACCCTTTCCCTTCCCTTTTCCTTGGCCACTTAACTATTTGAGTGGAGCCGAAGGATCAGCGGACTTCGGCAGGATGAGTTATTCTCCTGCAGACGAAGTCAGTCGCTGGTCTCTAGGCTCAGTCCCATCTTGGCCAAGCGGGCTTCGCTTGGCAGACAAGATCAGTCGTTGCAGTTCCTCTTCACCATCCCTTTCTAATAACCACACTAACATTTCCTTTCACGCCTCCCTTTCCCAGTCCAAGAGGCAACGGATCTTGGCCAAGCGGGCTTCGCTTGGCAGACGAGTGGAAATTGAGTCGTTGCTACTCCTCTTGGACTCTCCTCCTACTCCTTTCCCTTCCCTTTTCTCCCCTTCATGTGATCTCAGTCCCCTATCCTAATACTCATCAAGGTCTCCAGATCAAATAAATGTTCTGTAGACGGGACTCTGGGACTGAGAACTGTACCCCAGCCAGAGCTTCCTTACAATTATCAATTTGTTGGTGGAATAATTGAGTGTGCAATTGAATTTTTTTATAAAGTCAAGCCCCAGGATTCCGTCACATGGGATGGGGAAATCATTTTCTTTTACTTGGAAGGTGTGTACCGTTGAGAGGTTGCTGATCTTTAGTTTGGTTTCACCTATTGTAAATAGGACGTCTTTGCCTATTCCACTAAGTTTTGTCCGTCTTTGTATGTCAACTGTATTGTCTTTTCTTAATATTTTTTTTTTTGTATGAGTGATACATCAGCTCCTGTGTCTAATAGTAATTTTGTTGTCCCTACATCGTCAAAGTTTAAAGTTATGTAGCTATTAAGGTTGAAATTTAAACTGTATATTTTATTTGTTCGACTTTTTACATCAGAGGACTTTCGGAGTTTTCCGAATTTCCTTCTATGTTTGTAAATCTGACATTATTATTTTGTTGTGTTTTAGGAGGATAATTTGTATTTCTATTGTTATAATTTCATTTGGGTTTCTATTTTGGTAATTGTTATTATAATTTCTTTTATTATTGTACGAGTTCTTATTTGTGTAATTGTTTCTTTTTTGCGTTCTTGCCATTTTGTTTTAAATTCATTAATCTTGCCTCTGCTACCTGAACTGTTTCACCCTTAATTTCTTTCTTTAATGTTTGTATTATACCATTTATAGTATTTTCATTTGTTACTAGTAGTCTAACGTCCCCTTTTAGTTTTGTTTTTATGAGTTTAATAGTTGTTTCTTCATGTTCTGATTTTATTTTATTGATTATTTCCAGTGAATCTATGAAACTTTGAAGTGTTTCTACTCCACCATCATACTGCTGAATCAGCTTAGAAGCTGTATTAAGAAATTTAATCTTTGTTTGCACCATCTGAGCAGATAACTGCCCACCTCCCACCCGACCGACCGAGGGGTGCAGCCGTATAACGCACGGCACGAATCGCGTGGACAAAATACACAATAGAAAAGACAGGCAAACAAATAATACTATAGCTATCTATTAACTGAATGGGATAGGATAGATGCAACAATACGAGTTCGAGGTACATTATAGACGAGGTAAGCTCAACGTGATTGCCGATGCCTTATCGCGACAACCTTTGGACAACTAGTAGAACCGGAGTGCAAATGGTGGCTAAAGATGCGGCAGCACGTCACGGAACACCCTGCGTATTTTTCAGATTATATATTCGAGAACGGCCAGATTTATCGCAGACGAGACCCCCACCCAGATGACCACGATTCTACACCTTGGCAACTATGCGTTCCCCTAGAGTGTCGAGACCAAGTACTACAGGAATGTCACAATGTAGTGACGGCTGGCCACTTGGGGATCAGGAAAACCACTTTGCGAGTGACCCAAAGATACTTTTGGCCTGGCCTCTTTCGAGATGTCGCGCGTTACGTTAGATGCTGCCTCACCTGCTTGCAATTTAGACCGGCGCAAATGAAACCAGCGGGCAAAATGCTCACCCGTCAAGTCGCGGAGTCTTTCGATACCGTGTGTACTGACTTTATCGGGCCTTTGCCACGTTCTAAGCAAGGTAATACGATGTTACTAGTTTTCTTGTAACGAACCCCCTAGCCCCGACGAGCGCGTCCGACGAATGGAAGATATTTTTAAGCTCGTACATGAGAATCAACTGAACGCTACCCAGAATCAAAAGAAATACTACGACCTGAGACGACGCGACTGGCGTCCAAACATCGGGAGCATGGTCATGCTCAAGCATCATGTGCTGCTTGCCAACGAATTTAATCATAGCACTTTTGTAAACCGCACTCATATGGCCTCGTTAGTACACTCAGAATTCAGGGTAGTTTTAACACACTTTATATTTCACAGCAGTATGTCACAGCAAGGAGAAGACGACAGCGACCGCGAGGCCCACATAGCCCGGATCGTCGAACAAATGATTGCTGTATGTGAAAGGGAACACGGCCCTGCCATGCCCGGCCCGACCACAAGCCACCGGAGTCCCAGTCCTTCTCTGCCGCGTGGAGTTGGCCCCGACCGACATCCCGACCGAGCGACCTGCCGGGGGCAAGGATCTGTAAGGGTGCGCTGGTTCAAACATTAAATTATATATGTAAATCTGCTAGCTAGACGAATATATTTAGCATACACTATTTCTAAGGCGAATTGACCTTGAGCTTTTTTTTGGAACCGAGCTTACACGATCCACTTCCATAGAAAAGCTCATGCAAGCCAAGTGCCCAAAAATTGAGCTTGAATAGTGTGCGGAGAGTCTAGAATGGTCTGAGCGATAGTGCGGTTGTGCGAATAAGAGGAGGGAGAAAGCGAAAGAAAAATCGCAAGTGCAAGAAAGACACGTGGAGTTACGTAACACTCCATACCCCTCGTGGACATTTCCTAAGTCCACGCCTCTTTCTCAAGTTCCAACTATAAGGAAGGAACAATAAAATTTATTCGCCACTGCCGGCGCGGTCTTGCCTTCAATAACTGCAAGCGCGTACTCTTAATGTTAGCCATATAAGGCCAAAGAGACCAGTGCCAGACGACGACCCCATCCATGGTTGCAAGTCGAACTTTTCGGAATGCGACCAAATAAATGTCGACCCGGTTCTTGACTTGACCAGCGGATAAGTTTTGGAGAGCTATTTGGCCATAAGTGCTCACACATATAGTTGTGGGGAGCGTAGCCAACCAGCCTAATTCCTAGGCGAACCCTCGTTGGAGGGGATGATTCACCGTAGGACTCGGGATAGCTCCGCCCACCATCACTGGAGATTTCTAGTGGAAGACGTTGTCGCAGACTCCAAACCCATCGTTGAGGAACCCTAACCTCGGCCCCAGCCCGTAGTTGGCCTTCAACCAGCAGCTCTCTTTTTTTTTCATTTAAGTATCGTACAAACATGTGTTAAAATTTATAAGCTTGCAATTTATAATTAACTTTCTATATAGCAGGTGTTAAAAGTGATTCTTGTTGGTAATGAGAAGCAAGTTATATTTCGGTGCCACCACTATTAATATTTTTAACAGCATCTAGTGCTCCGCCCGTCTTCAGGCCTGCTGACTGGATTGGACTCTACAAACTGTAAGTACGGCATAGCCGCCTAAAATCCATTGGCAATATATAACAGCTTGCCGTGACCACAGAGCTAGTTTTTTTTGTAAATTTTGAATCTGAAATGAATGCCTAACGTAAAATCTAAGTTAAATCGAATTCATGCCTATAAATCTACCCACACATTTTTGTACGATTACTTTCACCAAATTAGTTAGGATTTAAATATAATTGAAATTTTTGTTAATACTATGAATATAAGTTGGATATGAAATCCGATGTTAACTTTTTATCTTAAAGGCATATGCCATTTTTCCATTGAATTGAATATATGTATGAAATGATGAATTGCTGAGTTAGTTTATTTGGGCACCGGACGTAAGAGATTTAACAGCCGCAAGATGGGTAATACCGGGTTTCATTAGGTATTACAAGGTTGGGTGGGTAAAGAGAAGGCAATAACATCTAGGTCCTTCAAACAACTTCCATCACCTCTGCATAAAATCCCTATTTAGGTGTAGTCCTTTATTCCTTATCTCTGTCTTCATTTTACTTATGTAGCGCATGTTTTGGGAGAGCACAAGAACCACCCCATTTTCCCTGAGCTCAGCCGAGCCACTTGTTAGTAAGACAGAGAGTGCACTCCGACACCCGCGTGTTCGTTACATAGTAAATGGCGCCCAACGTGGGGCACGAAGAAGCAAGGATATTTTTTTTGCCCTACGTGTCCTTAGTCCACTCCTTTACTTCCCACAACACCTTCTACCGTGCAATATGATGGTAAAATATATCACTTTGGAGAGGCCAGCGTATGAGTATCAGATTATAGCTGGACCAAGTGAAATTGTATACCCTTTCAATAATGTTTTCTTAATTTTGAACAAATCATTTTAAATAAATAGAACAAAGTATGGGAAATTATGTAGCTTAGGAATATGTGTCTGGATATAGTTCGGATACCTACCAGGCCATACAATTTCCTAGATCTTAAATAAAGTTGTTGTAGTGAGGTGAAATTGAGAACTGTTCTTGCTGGAATCGTTACTGGCAAGTCCCTCTTTCAACGAACTACACATTCAAATACAGCTTATGCAAATAAAGTGCAGAGTGGTGGGGGTATTAATGCTGTTGAACTCTTATTGAAGGAGAAGTCCCAAATTTGTAAGGAAATTATTTTGATATTTAAAAAAATTTGAATCCATAATTCGTGTTTACGAAATAGAATCGTCAAATTATCTTTAGTTGTTTTATATCTTTCGTGATTACGAAAAATTGATACTTACCTTTAATATTCAAAGTTTTTTTTTGTTTTAGTTTTAGTTTTTAGTATGGCCGTTAGACGAAGCCTAGAAAACTTGGCTTCTGCTATGCCAAGTGAAACAGCACTCGTATGCGTAATTTGCAATGACACCAGTGGGCAGACAGAGATTGTAGAGACCCATGTCGGCACATGTTTCATAAACATTGTCTCAAGATTTGGCTCGAGACCAATGAATCATGTCCAAATTGTAGGCAACCTTGTTCAAAAAGTCTACTAAGTAGCGAGGATAGATTGACTACTCATGGTCAACCTCCACGAGCTTCTCTTGGAGCAGACAACTCGGCAGCCTTAGGAGCAATACCAAAAAGACCAAACACAAGAGCAAATACTCGTGCCAATCCAAATCAGAATCCCAGAACTGTGGGACTACCTCGACGTGAACAACCACGAAATTCAGTTGCAAACCAGCCACCAGTAGTGTCAGAAGAACGCATTCAACAACTTATTTCCAATTCATTAGAAACTTATCGAGTTAATATGGCATCAGTAATTACCGAAGAAATTCGTAACGCCATGAGAAATTTAAGCATCACGGGAGTTCGTGCGGAATCCACTGATGAACCTCAATTAGAGTGGGACTTTCCACCACCCTCAGTTGCTCCGCGAAGAAGTCTCGAAAATAGTGTTAGAACTCGACCTTTCAATATTCGGAGTAATCCAAATGCAATTGACCAAGAGATAGTACCAGAACGACCCGATCGAGTATCTAGTATAATTTTTAACTGGCATATACGATTCACAGGGTCCTCCAAAGATATAACTGTAGAAGATTTCATTTATCGAGTAAATTGTTTAACAACCCAAAGTTTGAATGGAGACTTTAACTTGCTTTATAAATTCGCTAATCTGCTCTTCTCGGGACCAGCCCTAACATTTTTCTGGCGATGTCATCGAACCTCGAACGAAATGAACTGGTTCGATCTATGCATTCGTTTAAGAGATAGGTATAAAGACCAAAGATCAGACAGAGACATTTTGGATGCCCTTCGCAGACGCAAGCAGGCCTCCAACGAAAATTTTGATGAATTTCTCGATTCTATGCTGGCTATTACAGATGCTTTGCGAGAACCTTTAAACGATTCAGAATTCATAGCTGAAGTGCGAAACAATTTAAGACCCGACTTATTTCATGAAATTTTGCATGTAGAG
>NW_025814142.1:0-38120 GCF_018902025.1 Drosophila willistoni | reverse complement strand
AAGTCATTACCTTACATTTGGAGTGCTAAGATTTAGTAGATAAAACTGGCACCCAGGATTGAAAGTTTTTAAGATCAGCTTGTAGCCGACTAAATGAATCTGTATCTTTATAAGTAAGACAAAGCTTGACATCGTCAGCATACATAAGCACACGCGAATGAACAATGACTGATGGAAGATTGTTAATAAATAGTGTGAAGAGCAGAGGACCTTGAGGTACACCAGAAGTCACATAAATGGAAACGGAAAAAGAAGACTTAAAAAGTACCTTCTGCTTTCTATTTGTTAAATATTCTCGAACCCAAGATAGGAAAATAGGTGGAAACCCAATGTCGCTCACGCTTAACGGAATCAAAGGCTTTGCTGAAGTCACTGTATATGACATCGATTTGCTTACCATTTTTTAACCCCTTGATAATTATTGATGTAAATTCTAAAAGGTTAGTGGTTGTAGATCTAGGTTTCACAAACCCATGTTGGGATGGCGAAATAATAGAGCTGCAAAAATGTTGCAATTGAGAAGTTATATTTTTCTCAAAAGCTTTCGGAATAGCGGACAATTTTGAGAGACCCCTATAGTTAGAGGCTTCGGACTTTTTGCCATTTTTATGCAGAGGAATAATATACGACTCTTTCCAAATAGATGGAAAAGAGGAAGATTCTACAGACAATAGAAACAATTTTAAAATGGGTTTATATAATGCGTTTGCACAGAACCTGAGTACACATCCAGGAATACCGTTTGGCCCCGGAGAATAAACAGGTTTAACTAATTTAAGTTCGCTAAGAATAGAACTTTCATCAATCACTGGATTGAAAATGCAATTAGCCTTTTTTAAATGATAAGGATACGGACTTGCTCGATATTCCGTTGAGGAATAAGTTGTTTTGAAAAAACTCGCAAACATATCGGCAATTGCCTGATCAGTGCTCGCTTTTTTATTTTGAAAAGACAAAAAAGATGGGTGCACAGAGGTCTTACGTTTAGAATTAACAAAATTATAAAATTGTTTAGGGTCAGAAGAAAATTGAAGCTTACACCGCTGAAGATAATTCTTATAGCATTGTGTATTAAGCATCATGAATTTGAACGAGCGACTGTATACAGACCATAATCTGATGAACGACGTGTTTTTTGAAACTTCTTATAATATCGTGTCTTCACATTTTTCAAATTGGATAGCTCACGAGAGAAACAAGGAGGTTTGTTAAGCCGCTCCAGCCTACCAAGAGGCACACAAATATCAAAGAGTGAATTGAGAGTATCATAGAAAAAACGAACAGCTGAGTTCATATCTCCACAATTGTACAGATAAGACCAATCGGTAGTAGCAATGTTTTCATTAAGGCTGGCAAAGTCAGTCTTACGAAAGCACCTAGTTAGAGGTAACTCATTTGAACCAAGTAATGGTGAAAGCAAGGGCAATCAATTTTTAAATTTAATGTAGGATGAAATTTGTCTTCTGGAAGAACATATGGTTCGATCCTAGAAACCTCACAATAAGAAGAATCCAATACAAAAATAAGATCTAACGATTTTCCACTAGAATTTAAGACATGATTGACTTGGGATAAAGATAAGCCTAGAAGGCCATCAATAAAGTCATGTGACAAAGAGGGCATCAACGTGGTAGATTCATCTGTTAGTGACCATGCTAAAGCGGGTAAATTAAAATCACCTACAACTATGACCATGTCTGACAATGGTGGAATATAGGAACAAGTAATGAAAGCATTAAAAGATTTAAAATTTACTTTAACACCGACAAACTCAATCTCCTGGGTACTAGAAAATTGAATCATTTCAGATGATAAAGCAGCATCAACAGCTATCAGAACGCCACCACCTATGCGAGAAATCCGGTCACGTCTGAATATAGAAAAGTTTGTGGAAAAATGCCGATGCATCAGCAATACCAGGTTTTAGCCACGTCTCTGTAAAAGCTAGAATGTTATGCTCAAAAGAAAGACTATCCACATAGAGACTAGAATGTTTAGATTTCAGTCCTCTAACGTTCTGGTAACCCAGGTTAAGGGACAAAGCCAGTTTTTTGACACACCAGCAGATGCTGATGTGGTAGGAATAGTATTAGATGTTGTTGTTGGCAAGCGAATCGGTTGCCGATTTTTCTTTTTTACAGTATATTCCTTATATAATTATATCGTCCATATACACCACTGCATCCCTATTCTTCAATGATTCTCTCGTCACTGCCATTACAAGTCATGCAAAAACTGTTGGGGAGTTTGAAATTCGAATGGTACGTATATATATATACTGACCATTCTGCGTTACGAATGCTGTGTACTTCTGAGACTTTTCCTTAACAGGAACACGGAAAAAACCGTTTGTTAGATCTAGAGTAGTAAAAACAAACGCACCTTGTTTTTCTAATTCAGAATCCATCTGTGGCATAGAAAAATTATCTCGGACCACTTTCTCATGATGCTTTCTGTAATCGCAACACAGACGCTTTTTCCCACTCAATCCAACAATTCCTGTACTGTACTTTCAACAATTTGCTGATCCGACTGCAATGATATGAAACTCAACTTCCATCTGAATGTTATCTATCTTGACACTTATGCAAAAACTACCAAAGGTCATCACATGACTTCCACCGATTCCTGTAAGACGCTTCGAATATAGAATATCGATTATCTCGCCCACTCTATTTCATGACGAATGACTGGAGTCTCCTTGGGTCCATGGTTAACGAGTTAAGGACCGTCTTAGAATAAGACCAATATGTGCAGAAATCGATTCTTAGGCCTCGGGTGCTCAGTATTCGCATCGTTAGGCCTACTCCCATGACGGCTGCCAAACGTTCCATTCTAGTTATAGATACAGGTTTGAGTGGAGCTACTTTACATTTGGCTGCTACCAACACTGTACTGATGCTTTGACCTTGTTTAATGCGAAGATAGGTTACTGCGGCGTGGTCATGTTCGCTTGCGTCTACGAAGGTATGAAGGTATACCTGGCTTTCGTTTAACAGCAGAGCAGAGTAGTGACGCGGAAATTCTAAATTGCTGGCGTGTAGTAGGACACCATTCCATTGTCACCACTGTTCGAGGAGTTGTTCGGGTAAATCTTCGTCCCATCCTATTCCTGTGTGCCAGACTTTTTGAAGCAGCATTTTAAGGCCTACGGTGTAGCACGATAATAGACCGAGGGGATCAAATATAGACATCAGTACTTGTAAGACCTCATGTTTCGTTGGTGCTATTTCATAGGTTAGGACGTCTCGTTTTAATCACGAAAATCTGAAGATAAACTTAAAAACGTCATTATTTGGGTCCCAATACATACCGAGGACCTTTTCAGGGTTCCCTAATTCTTTGGGGTGTTGATTTATTTGCTGTTCTCCCAGATTTTGGAGAACAGATATAGAGTTTGAGCACCAATTTCTTATTTGGAATCCACCATCGGCATGTATGTCTCTAACTGATGATGTAACTGTTAGGGCTTCAAGGTCATCTTTGAAACTGTCGATAAGGTCGTCCACGTGGTGGGCCTTTGTAATGGATTCGTAAGCTCGTGGATTTTTGATTTGGAAATTTCCTGCATTTTTATCGAGTAACAAAGTGGGCAATATAGGGGCCCAATTAATTCCGAATGTCATCGCGCGCATAACGAAGATCCTTGGAGTGTTCTCGTTTTTATTGAGCCATAAGAACCGTTGGACGTGCATGTCGCTTTCCTGAATGTTTATTTGATGAAACATCTCGGCTATATCTGCGCACACGGCAATCCGTCCTACTCTGAAGGCCATTAGGACAGAAGTCAATGGATTTACATAATCAGGCCCAGTAAGCATAAAATCGTTCAGTGATTTTCCATGAATTTTGGTGGCGGCATTCCTAACTAGTCGTATTTTGTTTGGCTTATTCGGATTTAAAGCCATAAATATTGGGAGATACCAGACGCGTTCCTTTCGATCCGATATTTCTTCTGGTCTGAGCTCAAATGCATATCCTTTTTCTAATAGATTGTCAATTTGTGATTGAATTTTATCAAACAGTTCCGGCATTCTTTTAATTTTGGCCCGTAGGCATTCGAGGCGTTTCAGCCCTGCGTTATAGCTTTCGGGTAAAATGACAGTGTCGTCTTTCCAGAGTAGGCAGACTTCGTATCGACCATTGATCTTTTTGCAGGTATCTTCGAGAATGCCTTTGGCCCTTTTGTCGTTTTTAGATTGCAATTCTCTAGATACGATTGGTTCCACTGCGAAACTTTCCTTTATGGCTTTATCTATGTCACTCCAATTGCACTCGCAATGATGCATTGCTACGTGTTTGCTTGAGTTTGTTGATCCTTGGATGATCCTTAATGTGCACTTTGAGGCAATGGGTTCGTTTCGTCTGCCCTCGCGGATTTTGCGGGGTATTGCTAGATTCCAATTGTTGCTACCGATTAAAATTAGTGGTGTACCGTTTTGGTACGACTTTACCGGTCAGCCACGCAAATAAGGATATTGCTTGGATAATTCTTCAACATTGATGGTTTGTTTCGGCAATCCCAATTTCTTTACTGAGTGGACGTTGTAGAGCCATAGTTTTTTGTCAGTTCCCGCTTCCGAGATTTGTAGGTGGGTCTTAACGGAGTCCTCTTCGTTTCTGGTTTCTTCACCGGTCCATTGCAGGCAAATTGGCTCTGGCGTTGAAGAGATCTTCAGCTTGTCCAAAATGCTTTCATCGATGATAGTGACTGATGAGCCCTCATCTAAAAATGCGAAAGCGTTAAGGGTTACATTGGCTCCATAGAGTTTGATGAGTACAACGCGGAAAAATTGTCCTTCCCCTACATTGTCTTTATTATGAGCAGTGACAACTTCGGTTCTGCCTGTGCCTTTGTGAAGAAGCGGGTGATGTTTTGAGTTGCAATTGTCAATTCCGCAGTCACCATTAGAGAAGCATTTACGGCGGTGACTTTGAGGTACCTGTAGCATACCTTGGCTTCGTTTATTATTCGTTGTCTATTTTCAACGGACAGTCGCTTGAAGCTTTGACATAGAGCAACCTGGTGATCCGTGGAAGCACACATCACACATTGTAGCTTCGGCTTACAGTTTTGTTGCCACCCATTCTCTCGATTATTTGGTCCTTCCTGTGGTTGTTGATGTGCTTGCGAGTGTGTTGACATTATTGGTCTTAGTGCTTTGGCCATACATGACAGTGGCAATCTCTAAATGATATTATAACCGTGATGGATTCGTTACGTGGATGCATAGCCCAGTTTAACTTTTTCTTATTTTGTCGATCAATCGATCGAGAATTTTCCGGGCGTCCAAAGAATGTCTTGAGCGTATTAATGACATCAGGAACGAGTATTGGCAGCAGTAGCTTATCACGAACTAGTTCGTAGGCTTTACCTTTGAGGCTCTTCTGAAGTCGTAGCATGTTTTCGGCGTTTGAAAACCCCGCTATACGGCAGCTGTTCTCGTACATGCTAATAAAGATTGGCCAGTCCTCTGGATTTCCGTTAAAGATGGGTAGATATGCGGGTAAAACTTGCTTTACGGCTAGCTGAGAAGCAGTAGGTCCATTTAATTGGAAACACGTTACCTGCGTTCCTTGCTGTGCAAGCAAGTTGTATTTTTGCTCGATGTATCTTTTTCGGCTTCCCGTTTTTTCTCCAGCATTGCCAACATCAAATAATTTGAGCTTGGCGATTGGGTTTAGCTCGACTAAGTTTACTTTGCCGAGATAAGACGTATTTGCCGCGGAGATTCGGGGCAATGTTGTTCGGTGGCTTTGTTGGCATTTCGTATATTGTGCCGATCCTGTTGATGGGTCACGACCAGTGCTTGTTGATGCCACGTTGTCCAGCGCTTGTTGGCAGCTGTTGCATATCCATTCAGCCTCTGCTATTGAGCTTTTGACTCCAGCACCTTGAAAGTGGTACCATTTCTGGCAATTGTCGCATTGAACCCAATGTTGGGTACTACTGTTTAGGCGACTCTTGTTACAGGCACTACAAATGTCTTGATCTTTATTCATGATGCTTTGGATTTGTTTTAGTCTATTGGTTTCCGATTATATTGTGCTATGAATTTATTCCCTGCAATTTGTGCATGTACTACTTAAAGGTTTTTTACTCATGCATGGCTTTGAACACATTATGTGTAGTTACGCTCTAATATACATGTGTATGTGTGTCTTTATGTATTTGCCCTTTATACATATAGTGAAATTCGGGCACGCGGAAACTTTTTAACCTCAATAAACTTTTTTTAAAGAAATGTGACGCACGGGGTTTCGTTTGTACTAAAAACAAACTTAAGTTACAGTTTATATAGCGATAAGTTTATTAAGCGCAATTTTACATGTTGTGTGATGTAATTAGACTTTGACATTTTAAAACTTTTAAACGACGACGCTTATTTATTTAGCGCAATTTACATGTTGTGTGATGTAATTAGATTTTAAAACTTTTAAACGACGACGCTTTTTTCTAACGCTTTAAAAAAGTTTGTACTTTCTTCCCTGGTAGCATCACATACTGACGCCAAACTCTCGGTTGGCCCCGCTCGTGTTTTTCAGGGTTGCTCACCCCAGTATTTTCAGGGCTGTCATACGCCGGTATTTTCAGGGCTGCTAAGCCCAGTAATTTCATAGCTGCCGTCTTCAGCAGCCTTTCAATTTGTAATGACGGCGGTAACAGTAGTGGTCCTGCTCTATGTAGCCACTCACTCAGTTGTCGCAACTCATTCGTCTGTTTTCCAATCGTTTTATTAGCGGACGTTGACGATACTATGCGCAGTACGTTCAAGTGGCCCCTACGACACCAGGACAAAGCCTGTTACGCGCGAGCCCAAGCAGATAACTGACCACCCCCCACCCGACCGACCGAGGGGTGCAGCCGTATAACGCACGGCACGAATCGCGTGGACAAAATACACAATAGAAAAGACAGACAAACACATAATACTAAAGCTATCTATTAACTAAATGGGATAGGATAGATGTTTAAGCATATTAATAGAAAACTCTGAGCCGATTACAGGGGATAGAAGATTGTAATCAGAGCAGAGGACCCTAAAAGGTTCATGCATAGCGTAGTTAGAAGAACAACGACTAAGGGATAAAGGTATTAAAGGATGTCTACTCCGTCTACATGGTACCGACAGATTCACCTGAGCTAATAACTCAGGCGAGTCGATATCACCAATTAGGAGCTTGTGCATAAAAATGACACCAAGCATAATTCTACGGTTAGTTAGGGACGGAAGGTTAATCAAGAGAAGTCTACTAGAATACGAAGGCAAATTGACATTGCGATCCCAGCTTAAGCCACGAAGAGCAAATAGCAAGAACTGCTTTTGAACGGATTCTAGTCTAATCTGGTGCGACTCATATTGAGGTGACCAAATGCAAGATCCTCTAAAATACTCTAAATTAGGACGGACAAGCGAAGTAAAAAGAACTTTAGTTGAATAGGGGTCATCAAATTCTTTTGACCATCTTTTAATGAAACCCAGGACACTCATGGCCTTTGCGACCGTGGTGGAAATATGGGTGTTAAAATTTAACGTATGGTCCATAGGTACGCCCAAATCATTCATATTATTTAGACGTTCTAAAGGGCTATTGTTTAGAAAATAAGTGACCAGAGGAGAGTTACGAAAAAAAAGTCATTACCTTACATTTGGTAGTGCTAAGATTTAGTAGATTAAACTGGCACCAGGATTGAAAGTTTTTAAGATCAGCTTGTAGCCGACTAAATGAATCTGTATCTTTATAAGTAAGACAAAGCTTGACATCGTCAGCATACATAAGCACACGCGAATGAACAATGACTGATGGAAGATCGTTAATAAATAGTGTGAAGAGCAGAGGGCCAAGATGACTACCTTGAGGTACACCAGAAGTCACAGAAATGGAAACGGAAAAAGAAGACTTAAAAAGTACCTTCTGTTTTCTATTTGTTAAATATTCTCGAACCCAAGAAAGGAAAAGGGGTGGAAACCCAATGTCGCAAGCTTAGAAAGTAATAGGGTATGATTAACGGAATCAAAGGCTTTGCTGAAGTCACTGTATATGACATCGATTTGCTTACCATTTTTTAACCCCTTGATAATTATTGATGTAAATTCTAAAAGGTTAGTGGTTGTAGATCTACGTTTCACAAACCCATGTTGGGATGGCGAAATAATAGAGCTGCAAAAATGTTGCAATTGAGAAGTTATAATTTTCTCAAAAGCTTTCGGAATAGCGGACAATTTTGAGATACCCCTATAGTTAGAGGCTTCGGACTTTTTGCCATTTTTATGCAGAGGAATGATATACGACTCCTTACAAATAGATGGAAAAGAGGAAGATTCTACAGACAATAGAAACAATTTTAAAATGGGTTTACATAATGCGTTTGCACAGAACCTGAGTACACATCCAGGAATACCGTCTGGCCCCGGAGAATAAACAGGTTTAACTAATTTAAGTTCGCTAAGAATAGAACTTTCATCAATCACTGGATTGAAAATGCAATTAGCCTTTTTTAAATGATAAGGATACGGACTTGCTCGATATTCCGTTGAGGAATAAGTTGTTTTGAAAAAACTCGCAAACATATCGGCAATTGCCTGATCAGTGCTCGCTTTTTATACCATACACCCATAGGGTGAAATGGTATTTTGAAGTCGCCAAAATGTATGTAACAGGCAGAAGGAAGCATCTCCGACCCCACAAAGTATATATATTCTTGATCAGGATCAAAAACCGAGTCGATCTAGCCATGTCCGTCTGTCCGTCCGTCCGTCCGTCCGTCCGTATGAACACCTAGATCTCGGAGACTATAAGAGCTAGAGCCACCAAATTTGGTATGCAGTCTCGTGTAGTATGTACGCTTATCGAGTTTGTTTCAAATTTTTGCCACGCCCCCTTCCGCCCCCAGAATTTACATAAAACTGTTTTTCTTAAAAAGTATAGCAGATAGAAACATCAAATTTGGTTTATATACTCGTTTAGTTAGCGCGCAGAAAATAATTGTTCCAACTTTTTGCCACGCCCCCTTCCGCCTCCGGAATTTACATAACTCTGATTTTCTTAAAAACTATGAAAGCTACCGACATTAAATTTGGTATGTAAGTTAGCTTAATAGACGCGCAGATATTGACTATTTAAAAATTTTGCCACGCCCATTTCCGGCCCCAAAAATTAAACAAAACTGATTTTCTCGAAAACTAACAAAGCTAATGTCACCAAATTTAGTATGTATATTGGCTTAGTATGCGCGCAGAATACATATATTTTAATATGTTGCCACGCCCACTTTCGCCTCCATAATTTAGAAAAAACCGATTAGCTCTTGCAATTTTTGACCATCGCGATCAAATTTGGCAGACTAATAAATCTTATCTATTTCTATCAAACTACCAAATTTGATTAAAATCGGACTAGAAACATACAAAATATACGTATGAACGTATTTTGCTACGCGATCCATAAGGGCAGAATTGGCCGTTGGCTAGTGGCGGCGCTAGAGTGCTCGTGTGTTTGTAGAGTGAGCGAGATAGCATATGGTATGAGGCATGTTAAAACAATTTAATAGACATACATTTGGTTTTCGAAATTTTAAATATTTGTTTTACCTGGTGTATGGTATACCCAAGTCGGCGAGACGACTTACTTACTTCATTTTTTATTTTGAAAAGACAAAAAAGATGGGTGCACAGAGGTCTTACGTTTAGAATTAACAAAATTATAAAATTGTTTAGGGTCAGAAGAAAACTGAAGCTTACACCGCTGAAGATAATTCTTATAGCATTGTGTATTAAGCATCATGAATTTTGAACGAGCGACTGTATACAGACCATAATCTGATGAACGACGTGTTTTTTGAAACTTCTTATAATATCGTGTCTTCACATTTTTCAAATTGGATAGCTCGCGAGAGAACCAGGGAGGTTTGTTAAGCCGCTCCATTTAAAGATTTAAAATTTACTTTAACACCGACAAACTCAATCTCCTGGGTACTAGAAAATTGAATCATTTCAGATGATAAAGCAGCATCAACAGCTATCAGAACGCCACCACCTATGCGAGAAATCCGGTCACGTCTGAAAATAGAAAAGTTTGTGGAAAAAACCGATGCATCAGCAATATCAGGTTTTAGCCACGTCTCTCTGAAAGCTAGAATGTTATGCTCAAAAGAAAGACTATCTACATAGAGATTAGGAAGTTTAGATTTCAGTCCTCTAACGTTCTGGTAACCCAGGTTAAGGGACGAAGCTAGTTTTTTGACACACCAGCAGATGCTGATGTGGCAGGAATAGTATTAGTTGTTGTAGGCAAGCGAATCGGTTGCCGATTTTTCTTTTTTGCAGTATATTCCTTAACTATTATATGTTTAGGCCAAAAATCTTCTCGACATATAGTGTCGAAGATATTGGAAGAAACACTAATTTTAAAGGACGAAATGTCCCGAGAATAAGAAAATTTAAACTTCTCCACCGCAATATTCGAGACGTTAACTTTCTTCCGAATATAGGCTATTACATCATCAGATGAGACAACAGGGTCTAGCCTAGAAACAAATATATGTTTCTTTGGTGGTATGCCAACGAGAGGCCGCGGTCCCGAAGCGTCAGCCGCAGCAGTAACGTTGGACAAGTCACCCACTGCTGCAGTCAACTTGTTTACGGGGCCCTCGATACTTTTAGAACTATCGGCAATTTCCATTGGAATGGGTAATTGCCCAGACACATCGGACACTACAATAGGCATCGTTTTTAAGAGATCATTCCCAGGTGATACCGGTAATTCATTACTAATAGCATTCACAACCGGGCTCTTAAACGATGTCAATTGCTGTACATTAGGAGTGGACGGTGCATGAGACCGGTCGGGGACGATAAGAGACGCTGGCGGATCTACAGATACAGAAACACCCCAAGGACTGGTCCTTTTACGTTTCGGAGACTCATTCATAAGCGATAAACTTCTGAACTGAGTCTCCACCGCAGTAAACTCCGCTTGGAGTTTATTAAAACCTGCCCTTAAAGTGTCAAAACTATCTCTAGTCCGCCTCATGAAAGAGCGCATCTCATTCTCGACCTCCCGGCAAGCATCACATCCATATTTTAAGCCACCACCTTTAGCAATAGACTCCTTGATTCTGCCTGTGTAACCTGCACACTTAACGTGAACCGCATTGTCACACAACCAACAAAGAATATAATCATGGGAGTCAACCGCATTAGTGGCAACTATGCAATTGTTTTTTGAGCAGACAACCATTTTATCAAAAGTTTAATTTAATTACAAAAGGAAATACAAAAAAATAAAAAATAAAAATTCTAAAGGTAAAAAATCTGTGTATAAGAAGAATATACTGACCAGTTCTGACACAAGGGTTAATGTGCAGAGTAAGCCTTCACAACTAAAGAATAAAAAGAAATGAAAACACAAAAACAAAAACACGTATCACAGAGTCGCGGGTAGGCAAAAGACGAGAGAGCAAATCAATCAAGAATAGGAAAGAGCGGGAGAGCGCGTCAAATTGAACACATGCAACAACAATTTGTACGCAAGAGCGCGAGAGTTAGGTTAAACGGTAAAGACATAAAAGCAAAAGAGATAAACAAAACAACAACACCGCTAATGCAAGTATTGTTGTAAGTTTTGATTTTATTTAAATTTAAACAAAAACGACAGCAAGAATTCGCGAAATGAAAATAAAATTCGGATGTTGTAATTATTATTCATTAAACCGATAATTTAAGAGTTATGTAAAAGTATTTAATCGCGAGAAAAAATAAAAATTTCCAGGAATGCCCAATCGATAGGTTCTGGGTCGGCAAAATCGGACAACGGTTTACGTTTTGCCAAGTCCATTTAATGTCTTGTCAGCATAGCTATCTGCAATCAGAGCAGCTTTTTGTCTTGCATCTTCAATTGTAAAGTTGGTATGGCGCAGGTCAGCGGTTCGAGCGAGCTTTGGGATAACTGGAGCTGAAGAAATGAGCTGTAGCAGACTGTTGTAGAGTGGGCATCTTTGTTGGTGGAGCCATTAAATATTACTGTTGCCGCCGAAATTCGCTAACTGCCCTGCAGACCCGACGCAGCCACCAATGGGTTAACCTATATCACTCATTCTCATTCATTTTCATACTTATTCTTAAGCGCCAGCCTACGTGCTGGGAAATTAACCGTTGCATCTTGCGCTTTAAGCTTACATGTTAGGTTCTATGCTTGTTACTAAGCGGCGGACAGAACAGTTTGGTTACAACCGCGAGTAAGGGCGATTAATTTATAGCGGCTCGCTTACAACCATAGCGGCTCGCTTACAATCATAGCGGCTCTCAAACGGCTCGCTTACCATCCAACGGCTAGCAAACGCATAATAACGACTCGCATACGGTACACACACCATAGACACACCCATTAGCATAAGAAATACACATGGAAGAAATAAATGAAGTATCCCGTGAAAAGTGGAGTGTTTTCTTGTGGGCCCGCTAAAACATCGAACCTTAGCGCCAAACTCAACAAATCTATATAATTATAATTTAATTCTATAAATTAATGGCGGGAATTAATTCTATAAATTAATTCTATAAATTATGCCATGAATTAATTCTATTAATTAATTCTACAGATTAATTCTATAAATTAATTCTACAGATTAATTCTATAAATTAATTCTACAGATTAATTCTATAAATTAATCTAACAGTGGTAAACCACTAAATGAACCGAAAAAGTTAATTATTTAACTCAACTCGACGGGTCAACCCACGGTTCTACACGCCAATCATATAGAGGTTAACCTCGATGATTGCATAACCAATCACTAAATTGTGATACATAACCTCAACCTACATAGGTCACATAACTAATCAACATCGCTTAAAAGTATAAACTCATTGGTAAACCATGGCAACAAAAGACTTATCAAGTGGAATATATCATTGCAAGAAATGCATGCAGGAAGACAATGACCGCATGGTGCAATGCAATCGATGCTGTCCTGGTATCATTTCGACTGCGTTGGAGTAATAGACGAGAAATCTGAGAACAGCTGGAACTGCGACTGCGTCAACGTGTCATCGGAAGTCATCACAACCATATTGAGCAACGCCCTGCAGAACCTCGGAAATACCACACGAGCAGGCGAACCTCAGGCTACTTCGTCACCAGCAAAACCAACGGGGCCGCTACCAGAACCGGATCGGGACTTTGGACTATGCTCGCCAAAAATATTCCCGGACACAGCTAGGACGGCTATTCCTATTTTTACTTCTGCCAAACAAAAAGCGATGGTCACACACTCAGCTGTGCGTGACACATGGCATTACGATAACGAGGCATCGCAGGTGCCGTTGCTAACCTCAAACAACACGCGTGCTACGACACGCGAACAACCGCACCTAAGTGCTACGCCGATGGCGCCCTGGAATTTCACAAATACTCAAAACAGGGCTGCATCGTACTATCCAGAAAGTAAAGTGCGAATGGACATAGACCTAAACACAGCAATACCAAGCGCGGCACAACTTGCAGCCCGTCAAGCGATACCGAAAGAGCTTCCAACATTTGATAGCAATCCTCAGAACTGGCCTCTATTCTACAGTAGTTTTCAGACAAGTACGGAAATCGCTGGGTATACGAATGCAGAAAATCTTATGCGGCTGCAAGCTAGCCTAAAGGGAAAAGCACGTGAGTTAGTTCAATCCAAACTCCTTTTACCAGCAATGGTCCCTGAAATCATACAAACATTACGTATGTGTTTCGGTCGGCCAGAGCATATTTTGCACAACTTACTGGAAAAAACGCGGCAACTACCCGCAATAAAAGATAAGCTTGAACCACTTACCGAATACGCACTGTGTATACGAAACATCTACTCAACGATGGAAGCATGTGGACTCACAGGTTACATGCAAAACCCAATGCTCGTACAAGAGCTACTAGAGAAACTCCCCACACAATTGAATTGAATGTTTCCCAAAGACACTAAGGTACCATCAATGGAATCTTTTAGCAAATGGATCTACGACATAGCTGAAGCAGCAAGCCAGGTGACATCGCAGCTTTACCATAAGAAGAGCGGCTGCCTAAATCATCACACAGAGGCACCTAAAGAGCAGGTCAAGGAAATTACGTGCGTCGTATGTAACGAACCTGGGCACAAAATACACAGCTGCCCATCGTTCAAAGCCACGCCACATCAACGAAAGATGTCTTTTCTGAAAAATCACAAGCTCTGCCAACAATGCATAAACCGTCATCACCAAAAGTGCCAACGTGAAAAGGTTGCGGCACACGAGGCTGCCGAAGCAAACATCACCCATTGATCCACGAGATGCAGCCAGTACCAGAGGCTGCGAAATCCAGCAGCCCAAACAGACCAGCTATGGTCACCAACGTGCATACGCCGGAGGGCAAGCACACCCAGCGATCCAGAGAGTCTGGCTCAACATATTCCGTGTCATTAGATAAGGGATCGGCACTAACGCTCATCGACAACAAGGTCTTTAAGCAACTCGGCTTAAAAGGCGTTCCAGATCCACTCAATCCAATCCAATCCAATCCAATCCAATCAATTCTACTTGGAAGAGGTTCACGGTGTAGATACCCTAGATCTACCTGTACAGTCTATCGACATAAGGCTCTCGCCAAAGAATTCCCCCACCTAGCGGACTACCGATAGCATCATACACCAACGCACGCCCAGGATGCTTGGCACAAATAACTGGAACCTCGCCGTACCCCTTAAAATCAAAGAGGGGCATGGCACCAACCAGAAGAAACTCAAGCTCTAACCAGACTTGAATCTAATGCGGTCTAATGTGGAAAGACCCTGAAGTTTTTATTACTTGATAGCTACGTAAACGCACTAAAACGGCTTAAATGCCTACAAAAGCAATTTTCCCGACAACCACAGTTGAAGGAGTAAATCACCAAGCAAATCGAAAACCTCGTCGAAAAGGGCTATGCTCGCATGCTGACGCCGGAGGAAATAGCTGCACCAAACAGACGGACATGGTATCTACCAACCTTCATAACTAAAAATCCAAATAAACCAGAGAAGGTCCGGCTTGTATGGGATGCAGCCGCCCAATCCGGCGGCAAGGCCCTGAATGACTACATCTGGAGTGGTCCAGATCTCCTAAACTCCCTGTTTGACCTCTTACTCTTACTCTCATTCCGAGTGGGACGAGATGCGGAGATATCGCCGAGATGTTCCACCAGATCCGAGTGAGACCAGCAGACACCCATGCGCAAAGGTTTCTGTGGTTCGACAGCAAATCCGAGAGGCAAGAGCCTAACGTCTATGTCATGGAAGCGCTTACTTTCTGAATCAATTGTGCACCCTGTATTGCACACTTTATTCGTGACGAAAATGCAGATCGATTCTGCCAACAGTACCCTCAAGCAGCACAAGCCATGAAGGACTACCACTACGTGGATGATTTTATATACAGCGGCGACAACTACGTGGAAGTCGGAAACATCGCAACTCAAGTCAGAGACATCCATGCAGCAGGTGGTTTCCACATACGCAATTGGTCTTCGAACTCAAAGGAGGTCCTACGAATACTAAAGAGCGATTCGCTACTCCCCGAAGCTGTCGAAATTACCGGAACAGAAAAGGTACTCGGCTTATATTGGATGCCGAACTCCGACGTATTCACATTCATCTGCAAGTTCGCCAGGCTGAAGCGCAACGTTTTAGACAGCGAAAAAACATCAACCAAACGCGAGCTCTTGCAAGCACTTATGTCAATGTACGACCCACTCGGCTTCATCTCATGCTTTACAATAGAGCTGAAAGTCCTACTGCAAGAAGTCTGGAGAAGCGGCATTGGCTGGGATACTGGTTTGCCCGACGCATTGTTACCCAAATGGATGCGATGGAAACGGAAGCAATCGCTGGATTGACCATCCCGAGATGTTATTTCAACAGAAGCGATCAAATCCATGATGTCCAGTTACACACGTTTGTTGATGCCAGCGAATTGGCATACGCAGCTGTCTGCTACCTTCGGATACGCCAGGGGGAAGGAACCTACCTCAGCTTCGTGGCCTCCAAGGCGAAAGTGGCACCGTTGAGTCCACTATCTATACCAAGGATGGAACTGCAGGCCGCAGTTATCGGAGCAAAGCTGAGTAACCGAATCCAACGCAATCCAAGTTTGTCAATTAACTCGAGTTGTTATTGGTCCGACTCAAAGACTGGGCGAAATACTGGAATTCACAAACGTTAGCCAATGGAATTGGGTTCCAACCAACCTTAACCCTGCAGATCTTGCTACTAAACAAACAACGCCAATAAATATAAAACTTGGCTACACGGTCCAGACTATTTGCTGCAGGATCAACACGAGTGGCCAAAATGCGATGATTTGGGGCCACCAAACAATGCTGAAGTCAGGCATAACATACTCTTCATCGACAATTCGCCGATAGAGCTAAAACTTAACGCGGAATATTTTTCCGACAGGCGCAGGCTATATCGAGCTTTAGCGCGCTTTATTCTCTACACTGAGAAACTGAAAGCGAAACAGAAGAAGGCATCGCCACCTACAGAGGTGTCTTACGAGATGATTCAGCAGGCACGCACACTCCTACTGCGGCATGCGCAGTCATCTGAATTCAACCCAGAAATTCGCAACTTAACGAGAGATAAACCTTTAAAAACAAATTCTAAACTCATATGTTTGAATATCTTTCTAGATGAAAACCAGCTCCTACGTACTCGAGGACGAGCAGAAAACCTAAACGGCCAAAACCAAATACTGCTCCCATATGGGCACCACATTACTCGGCTCATAGTGAACTGGTATCATCAGGAAATGCACCACACATCCCATGAGACGTGTATTAACAGGATTCGAGGCATGTTTTACATACCACGCCTACGAGTCTTATACAAAGGCATGCGGAAGTCTTGCCAACGCTGTAAAAATGAGAGCGCCATGCCTGTTCCACCGCAAATGGCTCCCTTGCCATCGCCAGGCTGGCTGCCTACCAACGTCCCTTCACTTACGTCGGTATCGACTACTTCGGACCCTTCTTGGTTGCTGTAGCACGGCGAAGCGAAAAAAGATGGGGCGTTATTTTCACCTGCCTAACCAGTGCATATAGAACTGGCGTGCTCTTTGGACACTGCATCGTGCATAATGTGCATCCGAAACTTCATCAATCGGCGCGGGACCCCGAGAGAAATTTACAGCGACAATGGCACTAACTTCAAAGCTGCTGAAAAGATTATCTGTGACAAAGCGCAGACGATCAACTTCAACGCCGTGCAACCGGCGTTTCAAATGGAAATTTAATCCACCAGCCGCTCCTCATATGGGGGGAGCATGGGAGCGACTTGTTCGTTCCGTCAAGACTGTACTCTACGCAATCTGCCCAGCGAGAAAATTCACCAGCGAGGGCCTACAAAGCGCACTCTGGGAAGTGGAATTCATCCTAAATTCCAGACCGCTTACTTTTGTCTCTCTGGACAGCAAAGACGACGAGGCTATCACCCCTAACCATCTACTACTAGGATCAGCAAGCGGCTATAAACGAGTCTTCGAAACCACACATACCGTACAGCACATGTGGCAAGCTGTACAAGAATTCGCCGATCAATTCTGGCGACGATGGGTACGCGAATACGTTCCAGATTTAGCCAGGCGAGGAAAATGGTTTACGAAGAGACCATCAATCGCAGCTGGAGATGTCGTTGTAATATTGGACGAGACTCTGCCCCGAAATAGATGGCCAAAAGGTATAGTCGAGTAAACAATCCTGGCCAAAGATAACCAGGTGCGTCGAGTGATCATCAGAACTGCCAACGGGACTCTTCAACGGCCCGTGGCTAAAGTAGCTATATTAGACGTCGGCTGTTTTGGAGCAAAGCAACCCCCTGAAGAGAGCAGCTTTACTGGGGGGGGAATATTGCCGCCGAAATTCGCTAGCTGCCCAGCAGACCCGACGCAGCCACCAATGTTAACCCGTATCACTCATTCTCTTTCATTTTCATACTTATTCTTAAGCGCCAGCCTACGTGCTGGGAAATTAACCGTTGCATCTTGCACTTTAAGCTTACATGTTAGGTTCTATGCTTGTTACTAAGCGGCGGACAGAACAGTTTGGTTACAACCGCGGGTAAGGGCGATTAATTTATAGCGGCTCGCTTACAACCATAGCGGCTCTCTTACAATCATAGCGGCTCTCAAACGGCTCGCTTACAATCCAACGGCTAGCAAACGCATAATAACGACTCGCATACGGTACACACACCATAGACACACCCATTAGCATAAGAAATACACGTGGAAGAAATAAATGAAGTATCACGTGAAAAGTGGAGTGTTTTCTTGTGGGCCCGCTAAAACATCGAACCTTAGCGCCAAACTCAACAATTACTTATAATATTAGGTTAGTATTCTTAAATGGTATTGTTTATTATTATTTACCAGGTTTGTGAAGTGTGCCAGTTATTAATTATTTTGATAAAAGATAGTGATTTCGAATAATTGTTTAATCGCGGCATACCCAAAGAAAAACGTAGAAAAAACAGCAACAACGAAAAATTAATAGTAGTAAGGCCAAATGTGCGAATTATGAACGCTTACAGTTAGATTTAAGGTGTGCCTTGTGAATGAGTTTACCAGACTTAGTACGAACTGTCACTTTTATATTTTCCTGCATTTCTTCTTTACTGTAGAACTTTTTATACCATACACCCGTAGGGTGAATGGTATATGCTATCAAACTACCAAATTTGACTAAAATCGGACTAGAAACATGCATAATATATGTATGAACGTATTTTGCTACGCGATCCATAAGGGCAGAATTGGCCGTTGGCTAGTGGCGGTGCTAGAGTGCTCGGGAAACCCTGTCAAGAAAAATGTCAACCGGTTTTCGTTTCGTCGCTGAGTGGACCGAGTTATTAACTGACATAGGCACGAGTTCAGTTACCTTAAGTAACGGAAACTCTATTTTTAAACACCTGTAGATTTCTAAGAATGTTGAATGAAATCTTTCGACTTGACCGTTTACTTCGCTTCGCTGCGCTGGGTCACAACCCAGTATACATCTATTTCCAATAATCTTAGGTAATTATGAACTGTTGGACAAAGGAGGCACCGCTCATTGTCCATCACCAGAATTTTAGGTGCCGAAATAGATTCACTAAGCACTTCTGCTAATTTTTCACGTAGTTTGAGAGCCGATTTAGATTCTAAAGGGAAAAGCTTGGCGAATTTGGAAAATTTGTCTATACAACTAAGAAACTTGTGCTTTTCCAACATGAAAACGTCCACGTGTAGAATTTCGCTCATTGTCCATCACCAGAATTTTAGGTGCCGAAATAGCTTCACTAAGCACTTCTGCTAATTATACCCTTGCAAAAAGGGTATATTAATTTTGGTCAAAAGTGTGCAACGCATAGAAGGAAGCATCTCCGACCATATAAAGTATATATATTCGTGATCAGCACGACGAGACGAGTTCAAATAGCCATGTCCGTCCGTCCGTCTGGATCAACGCAAACTCCTCCTAGACCGTAAGAGCTATAGAGCTGAAATTTTGCATGTAGGCTTGTATAAACTGCAGGCGTTGTATTTCTCGGATTCAGCCGGAGCGGATCACTATATCATATAGCTCCCATACAAATGGCAAAGTCACGAACAGTGACTTTTCTTAATAACTTCGTTATTTTCTGAGCTATTGTCGTGAATTTTAATATTGGTGAATTAATTACACATATAAACGACTATGCCAAATTTGATCAAGATCGGGTGACTATATCATATAGCTCCCATAGGAACGATCTTTCGAAAACAGTGACTTTTGTCAATAACTTCGTTACTTTTGCCGCGATTGCTTTCAAATTAAACATTTGTTAGTTTAATATATCTGTTAATGACTGTGCCAAATTTGATAAGGATCGGGTAACTATATCATATAGCTCCCATAGGAACGATCGGTGGAAAACAGTGACTTTGATCAATAACTCCGTTATTTCCTATGTAGGCCGTTCTTTCGCAAACATTAGCCTTTTTAGCTTAAACGTTTTTCCACTTTTGATGGCTATAGGTAAGGAAAGAGTTACCAAAAATGTTGCAAGTGTAAGATTCCAATTATTTAAAGTCTGTTAAATGCTCATGTATATATATCGATTGTTAGTAATAAGTATCGATTGTTAGTAATAAGTATCGATTGTTAGTAATAAGTATCGATTGTTAGTAATAAGTATCGATTGTTAGCGATAAGTCCTCGATAGGTCGAGAGACGGCGTCTCTCTTCTCTTCCGGCGATGCAACGAGCAAGTTGCATCTGCGCAAAACCAAAAGATTAAATCCGACCAATACAAACTAATCTTTATCATTTTTACTTAATAATTAGGTGTTTACAACTCAGAAGTGGGATGACCACCCGAAAGGATACATATTTCGGGACACGGCACGCCACACGTTCCAAATCTAGGACGGCCGCCTCCACGCCCACCGCTGTTAGTGCACCCACTGCGGTGACTACCGCTGCAGTACCGAGAACCGCTGTGCCGACTGCTGACACACGCGCCCCTGCCGGGCCCGCCGCTGCTGGGCCAACTGATGATATACTCGCCCCTGCCGGGCCCGCCGCTGCTGGGCCAACTGCCGCCATACGTGCCCCTGCGGGGCTAACTGATGCCACATTCGCCCCTGCCGGGCCCGCCGCTGCCGGGCCAACTGCCGCCACACTCGCCCCTGCCGGGCCCGCCGCTGCTGGGCCAACTGCTGATATACTCGCCCCTGCCGGGCCCGCCGCTGCTGGGCCAACTGCTGATATACTCGCCTCTGCCGGTCCCGCCGCTGCTGGGCCAACTGCCGCCATACGAGCCCCTGCCGGGCTAACTGATGCCACATTCGCCCCTGCAGGGCCCGCCGCTGGTGGGCCAACCGCTGACATACTCGCCCCTGCCGGGCCCGCCGACGCTGGGCCAACTGCCGCCATACGAGCCCCTGCTGGGCTAACTGATGCCACATTCGTCCCTGCCGGGCCCGCCGCCGCTGGGCCAACTGCTGCCATACTCGCCCATGTTGGGCCAACTGCTGACATGCTTGCCCCTGCTGGGCCAACTGCTGCCATACTCGCTCCGGCTGTGCCAACTGCTGCATCCGCCCCTGCCGGGCCAATTGCTGCTGCATTCGCCCCTGCTGGGCCCTCACTGCTGCATCCGCCCCTCCTGGGCCAACCGCTGCTGCATCCGCCCCTGCTGGGCTAACCGCTGTCACACTCGCCCCTGCTGGGCCAACTGCCGTCATACTCGCCACTGCTGTACCCACCACCGCTGCCACTGCTGTACCCGCCGCCGCTGCTGTACCCTCCACCGCTGCCACTGCTGTACCCGCCGCCGCTGCCGTCGCATCCATTACGGTACCTGCCGCCGATGACACTGCTGTACCCGCTGCCACTGCTGTACCCACCACCGCTGCCACTGCTGTACCCGCCGCCGCTGCTGTCGCATCCATTACGGTACCCGCCGCCGCTGCCACTGCTGTACCCGCTGCCCCTGCTGTCCCCACCCCCGCTGCACCCGCCGCCGCTGCCACCGCTGTACCCGCCGCCGCTGCCACCGCTGTACCTGCCGCCGCTGCCACTGCTGTACCCACCACCGCTGCCACTGCTGTCCCGCCGCCGCTGCTGTCGCATCCATTACGGTACCCGCCGCCGCTGCCACTGCTGTACCCACCACCGCTGTACCCGCCGCCGCTGCCACTGCTGTACCCACCACCGCTGTACCCGCCGCCGCTGCCACTGCTGTACCCGCTGCCACTGCTGTACCCACCACCGCTGTACCCGCCGCCGCTGCTGTCGCATCCATTACGGTACCCGCCGCCGCTGCCACTGCTGCACCCGCTGCCACTGCTGTACCCACCGCCGCTGCCACTGCTGTACCCACCGCCGCTGCCACTGCTGTACCCACCGCCGCTGCCACTGCTGTACCCGCTGCCACTGCTGTACCCACCACCGCTGTACCCGCCGCCGCTGCCACCGCTGTACCCGCCGCCGCTGCTGTCGCATCCATTACGGTACCCGCCGCCGCTGCCACTGCTGTACCCGCTGCCACTGCTGTACCCACCACCGCTGTACCCGCCGCCGCTGCCACCGCTGTACCTGCCGCCGCTGCCACTGCTGTACCCACCACCGCTGCTACTGCTGTACCCGCCGCCGCTGCTGTCGCATCCATTACGGTACCCGCCGCCGCTGCCACTGCTGTACCCACCACCGCTGTACCCGCCGCCGCTGCCACTGCTGTACCCGCTGCCACTGCTGTACCCACCACCGCTGTACCCGCCGCCGCTGCCACCGCTGTACCCGCCGCCACTGCTGTACCCACCGCCGCTGCCACTGCTGTACCCACCGCCGCTGCCACTGCTGTACCCACCGCCGCTGCCACTGCTGCACCCGCTGCCACTGCTGTACCCACCGCCGCTGCACCCGCTGCCACTGCTGTACCCGCTGCCACCACCGCTGCCGCCGTTGCACCCGCTGCCACTGCTGTACCCGCCGACTATATGTCTGCCATGCGGGCTGCGGCCTCGCTCGCCGCCCCCGCCACTGGTCCCGACGAGGATCCATGGGAAGAGATGCCCGCTTTAGTGCCCTCCGTATCGACTGCCGCGGCCGCCATCACACCGGCCACTTCCGCCTCCCCCAGCCTGGATGAGCAACTGGTGACGCTGCGAAAACAACATGAGTTGCTACAGCTACAGCATCAAATCCGCAAACTGCAGCAGGGGATTGACGAATCCCAAGCACCGAGGCAGCAAGTCTGTGACGTGAGTGTTATTGAGAGCATGGTGGCTCGATTTTCAGCGGATACCGCATACGATGTGAAGAAATGGCTGAACGATCTGGAAGACGCATTTGAAATTCTGCAGTTGAACGACCGCCTACGGTTGGTCGCATGCCGTCGTATGCTGGAAGGTACGGCGGCGGTGCTGCTGCGCACGGTATCGGTGCACAGCTACGAAGAATTGAAGGCAATCCTCTTGCGAGAATTTGGACGCTCGTGTAGCATCGAGGAAGTGTACCACGCTTTGCGTGGCCGGCACATCAAGGCAGGCGAGGGATGTTTAAGATTCGCAATCGAGATGCAGGAGATTGCCATGAATGCTCCGATTCCGGAGAACGAGCTGGTCGACCTGATCATTGATGGTCTGCGGGACAACTCTACTCGAGTCGGCATGCTGTACTCAGCTCGGACAATGGCTGAACTGAAGCCCCTACTGGAACGCTACGAGCGCCTCCGTATGCTGGCCGCTGCCTCCAGACAAAGCAATAGTGTGAAGGCGCAGCCAACAACAACTGCCGTGGCGCCTGGAAACAAATCGTCAGGCACCGTCACGAGTGAGACCAGATGCTTCAACTGCCGTCTTAGCCCCCGTACATTCAACTGCCGTGGTTTAGGAAATAGCCAACTTCTGTCCTTAGGCCAAGTCCAGTGTAGTGTTCGCCTCCGCAACACACAGACAATACATACGTTTGAAGTCCTGACGAACCAAGCAACCGAACTGCCAATGATTATAGGTAGAGATCTTCTGTATAAAATTAATATTAGACTCTGTAAACTGAAGGAACGAGAATATGAAAAAGAATCGTTGATACTCATGAATAAACCGACTGAATGTATAAATCCAAAACTTACTGCTGTTCTGAAGTCCTTTGACATATTTATGGAAAAGAGAGTGATACTGCCGTGTGATAGGAATGAGATTGTGCCTGCCGAATTGTTGTCTGATTCTACCCTTCCGAAAACTTCTGCTGTACCTTCGGAAACATTGAACGATGCACTTATGGCGATAAATTCCATTGAGCTCCCTGCTGTCAGTGAATTAGACTTTGATATAGAGTGTGATAGGAATGAGATTGTGCCTGCCGAATTGTTGTCTGATTCTCCCCTTCCGAAAACTTCTGCTGTACCTTCGGAAACAGTGAACGATGCACTTATGGCGATAAATTCCATTGAGCTCCCTGCTGTCAGTGAATTAGACTTTGATATAGAGCCCGCGTTACGGGAAGAGCAAACCGCAGCCCTTAAGTCTATTATTTCCACTTCGTATGTACAAGTTGATCCAGATTTAATTAAGCCCATGAACTATGAGATGAAAATAGAATTGACTAGCCAAACTCCGATTTTCTGACGCCACCCCCGTCTGTCGCACCACGAACGCATCGAGGTGCGTGAGATTTGTGACGATCTCTTGAAAGCTGGCATTATTCGCCACAGTAGTTCCCCTTACGCTGCCGCGATTGTCCCTGTACGCAAAAAGGACAACACCCTAAGAAAGTGTGTAGATTACCGCCCGTTGAACAAAATTACAGTTCGAGATCATTTTCCGATTCCTCTGTTAGATGATTGCATTGAACATCTGGGTGGCAAATCATTCTTCACTATCTTGGACTTGAAGAACGGTTTCCACCATGTGAAAATGCACCCAGACTCAATCAAATATACTGCCTTTGTAACCCCTGATGGCCAGTTTGAATATGTACGCATGCCCTTCGGACTTTGTAATGGCCCTTCCGTGTTCGCTAGATTCGTTTATTTTGTCCTTAAGGAATTTATAAACCGAGGTCAACTGGTGATATATATGGACGACATTCTAGTCGCGTCGCATGACTTTGAAACCCACCTTGAGATTCTGAAGGAAATATTGTATGTGTTAAGAGTGAACGGGCTATGCCTGAAGCTGACGAAATGCCGTTTTGCGTATAGGGAACTAGAGTACTTGGGCTACTTAGCCAATTCCGCCGGTATCACGCCCAAACCAGCTCATATTCAGGCGATACGGGATTTGCCCATTCCAAGGGATAGCAAGGAATTAGAGCGTTGCCTAGGCCTATTCTCATACTTCCGCCGATTTGTATCAGGTTTCGCTAAGATTGCGTGTCCGCTGTCCCGATTGTTAAGAAAAGATACCCCTTATGTCTTCTCCGATGAATGCCTTGAAGCCTTCCGAACACTGAAGTTGAAATTGATCGAATACCCCGTGTTATCTATTTACAACCCGAAGTCTGAAACAGAGTTACACTGCGATGCTAGTTCAATTGGTTTCGGAGCAGTGCTCCTCCAGAAACAAACAGACGGTAAATTACACCCAGTGTCCTACTTCTCTAAGATGGCCTCCGCCGCTGAATCGAAACTACACAGTTATGAGCTAGAGACGTTAGCTATAGTGTATTCCTTAAAACGTTTTGAGACGTACCTTAAGTTCATCCCGTTCAAAATCGTGACCGATTGTAATTCCCTTGCGCTGACACTGAGAAATGGTGGACATTCCGCCAAGATTGCTCGCTGGGCCCTGCTGTTAGAAAACTATAACTACACGATTGTACACGGCTCGGGGGTTGGTATGCCCCATGCTGATGCTCTAAGTAGAATAGAAACTGCCGCATACGTTGACGATATAAACCTTGACTTCCAACTGCAGTTAACCCAGAACCGGGACCCTGAGATTGTCAAACTCCGAGATGAGTTAGAGAAATATGAGATAGCGGATTTCGAACTGCGAGATGGAGTAGTGTACCGCCTGTCCTCGACGAGTGTACCCCAACTTTATGTCCCTTCCGAAATGATAAATCATGTCATACGAGTAGTGCACGAGAAGCTTGGCCATATGGCCACGGAGAAATGTTGTGCACAGATCAAGAAGCATTACTGGTTCCCGTGTATGAAGTCTTATGTTAACAATTACATTAAAAATTGCCTCAAGTGTATCTACTACTCCGCGTCCGCTTCGGACCACCGTGTCACGCTACATAGTATTCCGAAAGTGCCCCTTCCGTTTGATACCGTCCATATTGACCATTTGGGCCCCCTTCCGTCCATACGTTCTAAGAAAAAGTATCTTCTGGTTGTCATTGACGCTTTCACCAAATTTGTGAAGCTGTACCCTGCCGCCACGACTAATTTACGTGAAGTATGCCAGACATTAGAATCTCAGTATTTCGCAAATTACAGTAGACCCCGCCGAATCATCAGTGATCGAGGTACCTGCTTTACTTCCTCCGAGTTTGAAGAATTTCTGAAGGCCAATAATATAATTCATGTGCTGAATGCCACTGCCTCACCCCGGGCCAACGGCCAAGTCGAGCGGGTTAACCGTGTGTTGGGCCCCATGTTGGGTAAACTGACGGAACCTGTGGACCACGCAGATTGGGTCCAACAACTGCCGAACATAGAGTTTGCATTGAATAACTCCGTCCACTCCACAACCAAATTTGCCGCTTCCGTACTTCTATTCGGTGTTGAACAACGAGGTGTGGTAGTAGATGAACTAACCGAACGGTTGGGTGAGAGAACGGAGGAGGTCGATGCCTCAGAGGTAGACGTCCGGAGATTAGCCTTCCGTAACATTGTTAAGTCCCAAGAATATAATTCGGAATATTATTCGAAGCATCACCTCCCTGCCGTTAGTTTTGAGGAGGGGGATTTCGTAGTTATTAAGAATGTGGATACTTCGGCAGGCACGAACAAAAAGCTTATCAGGCGGTATCGTGGTCCGTATGTGGTTCATAAAAAACTTCCGAATGACCGATATGTTATCCGGGATGTAGAGGGCTCCCAAATCACCCAACTACCATATGATGGTGTCCTAGAAGCCTCCAAATTAAAGCTATGGGTTGCCCCTGATCAAGATTGCACTTCTGATAGCCAAACAAAGGCGACACCAGCCACTTAAGATTCTTATTTACCCCCCCCCTCCGTTGTTACCAATTGGAATCGAGGTCGATTCCTCGTCAGGACGGCCGAGTTGTAAGATTCCAATTATTTAAAGTCTGTTAAATGCTCATGTATATATATCGATTGTTAGTAATAAGTATCGATTGTTAGTAATAAGTATCGATTGTTAGTAATAAGTATCGATTGTTAGTAATAGCATCTCTTCCGGCGATGCAACGAGCAAGTTGCATCTGCGCAAAACCAAAAGATTAAATCCGACCAATACAAACTAATCTTTATCATTTTTACTTAATAATTAGGTGTTTACACAAGGGTATACAAATTTCGAAGTTAGCCCCGGCCCTCTTGTTTTTCACGTAGTTTGAGAGCCGATTTAGATTCTAAAGGGAAAAGCTTGGCGAATTTAGAAAATTTGTCTATACAGCTAAGAAACTAAGCTAGGCTTTTCCAACATGAAGATGTCCACGTGTAGAATTTCGCACGGATAGTTCGGTACAGGGGTTGGCTGTAGAAGGGGCTTATTAGATTGTGTGCCATATTTGTGTGCCTTGCAGATCTGACAAGTTGCCGTAAACGCTTTTATTTTGTTTGCCATTTCCATTTGCAATAACATCGTTCTAACAGCTGACGACTGACCTCTTCGGGATTTCTATGGGCTCTGCGATGTTCGTTATCAATTGCTTCGAGAATCTCGTCTTCTCCTACTAAATCAGTTACCAGTCTTTGTGGGACCCTAAGCTTGTAGGACTTAAAGAAATCTATGTAACATGTTTGTAGGAGCTGTAAATGGCTTTCAGGTATTTTTATTCCATTAATTACAGATGGATTGATGTAAGTCTTTAGCAAACTAGTTATCTCTGAAGTGGTCAATGTTTTCAATGGGACTAGGTGACGCTTGAACCCGGGGTGTGGGTTAATACAAGAATAGACAGATCGCGATGGTTCGAAAATAATCTGGTTTCTATAAACATTTATTGGGACTTCCATATGGGTTGTCCACTGTGCATTGTTGCCAACGAGTTTGTGTCATGGAGGACCAATAGATTCGTGTCCGACTGGTCGGGGGTACAGGGAACACGCGATAACGCATCCGTTTGCCTTGCCCGGTTTATAGATCAGCTCATGATTATATTCTTCCAACATTTCAACTTTGCATAAGAGTTCCTATTGCTCATGGCATACGTAAGCGACTGGTGGTCCGTATAGATTTTTATGCAGCCAGCTCCATATAGAAACGTTCGTAGGTTGTCCAGAGCCCAAACAATGGCTAACATCTCCTTTTCAATGGCGGCGTAATTTTCTTTTATCTATCCACATTAATCCCTTGAGTTGTGACAACATAGCCCAGGAATTCAACACTGGTTTTCAGGAAGTGTGTCTTCTCCAAATTTACTTGTAGTGTTGCTTCACGAAGCCTTGAAAATATTGCCCTGAGGTTGTGCCAAAGTTCTTCATAAGTAGCACTGAAAACAATTATGTCATCAATGTAAACATAACAAGTTTTTCCTATATAGTCTCTAAGAACATCGTCGATCATTCTTTGGAATATGGCTGGAACGTTTTTGAGCCCAAAAGGGTAGTCTGAGAAATTTATATTTTGCATTAAGAGTTGAGAATGCGGTTTTTGGAATGTCCGCGGGATCCATATGTATCTGATGGAACCCCAGCTACATATGATATAATCGATGTTCAGAATAGTTCCTCTTTTGGCCACTGCCATACCCATAGTTCCGGAAATGCCAGATTGGCCTGATCCACTTGCTTCTAGTTTTATAGCCGGTTAGAGCCTGTGGTGTGGAAGGTAACGCATAACGGTACGGTATTGGGTTTTGTTGGTGAGGATAAGACATGGCATGTGTTGCTCCTTTGGGTACCTATGACGCAGCGAAGGAAGGCCGATACATGGGTCGGTGTCGGTAGTAAGTGGTGTTTGTGCTTGTGTGACAAGTTTCGTTAGAGGCGTATGCTAGGGAGGGGTTCCCAGCTGAAATAACAATTTCCAGTTCTAGGGCTGTAGAATAAGCTTCTCCTAACGTTTTTGGGTGCTTAACTGTTTCCAAAGCCGATAATTGTGGTGACAATTCCCTTCCAACTGCGCGCAAGGCCCTTTCGCGGTACAAATGAATTAACGCTTCAAGAGCTTCTCTAGTGTGATTCTCGCTCTTAAGCTTCTCTATAAAAAGTGAAAGATGCTTGTTGATCTGGGAGTAAAATGCTTCTAGGGTCGAGTTATTTCGGACTAGGACACTCATTTGGTATTCCAAAGTTCCTAGGTCTTGTTTGTCCTAATAATGGTAGGCTAATGCCGCACTTATTTCCTCCCAACTATCTGCTTCGCCCCGTATTTTGGATCTCAGATGGAGAACCACTTCCCTATACATGTGCTTGTCCCTGACTACCTGATAATCCTGAATGATTATATCTGCTCTTCGTATCCACGCGGAAAACATACAGGCATCGCCTGAAAATATTTCTATCTCCAATCGGAGAGGGTTGCTATCTGCATAAGGTCATATTCGCGAGTGGGTGGGCTAACCACTTCGAGCATAGTTTCCCCACGCCTATCTTCTAAGATTGTTACTTTCTCCTTTTGCTTTTTTAGCTCCTCGGTCACTGACTATTTGATTTCTTCCATTGCTTGTACTTTTTTCTGTTCTCCAAGTTATTTTTATACCCTTGCAGAGGGTATTATAAAATTGGTCAGATGTTTGTAACGCACAGAAGGAGACGTTTCCGACCCCATAAAGTATATATATTCTTGATCAGCATGAGAAGCTGAGTTGATATAGCCATGTCCGTCTGTCCGTCTGTCCGTCCGTCTGTGCGTATGCGTTTTACTCAGCCATCTTAAGAGCTATCGGGATGAAATTTTTTTCGGGGCTCTTTATTATCCGGGAAGAATAAAGTATGAAAATTGTCAGGATCGGACCACTATATCATAAAGCTCTGTAAGAAACATTTTCATGAAAGTTGGAGTATCCACAAGAAATTTACGAATTTGATAGTATTGGATATAAAACCTCATAATTTGAATCTGATCGGATAAATAGAACACAAGTTACAGTCGATATAAATCGGTTCAAGCGCTGCTTGCTACGTCATAATCAAATCAACAGAGCACATGCATACACAGACGCAACGCTTCTTGAACTGTATGTGTATGCGTGCCGTGCTTTGCTTAGGGAATGATGGAAGACAAAATTGTAGTAAAAAGAGTTATAATGTTTTGTTTGTTTATTGATGAATTGAGTTGCAGGGAAAGAAATTTCAAAATGTAAAACTATTATTGTTAAGGACTCAAAGGGCTTCTTTGATATTTGATATTTCTCGAATAAAATTGGGTATGATTTTTCGTTTTATTTATAAAATTTTGTTTTCAAACTTTCTTTATTGCTGAATCAAAATTATTTTTAATTGGGTATGTGTGGGTTTTATTCGCCCGAAAATAAATTCGAAGTACAATTTCTAATAGGCAACTTCTTTCCTTTCACCCGTTAATTAATTATCGTATGTTAATGCTGTAAGTATTTCTTCTTGCTCCAAATAAAACAGTGTAGTTTGCAGTTCTTCCGTTTTTCAAAGACTCCAAATTCTCCAAAGAACGATGGTGCTATGTGAAAAGATGAATAATGCAACAAGTGTTTGTATGTAAAAATTTTTGTCGTTAAACGTATTTAATTGCTTATCTATTTGTTTTTTTCTTTTTCATATTGTGTTTTTTCTTTTTTTTTTATGTTGTTAATTCACAATTTTATTTGCTTTTTGTTTTCAATTGTAAACACCTAATTATTGAGTAAAAATGATAAAGATTAGTTTGTATTGTTCGGATTTAATCTTTGGTTTTTGCGCAGATGCAACTTGCTCGTTGCTTCGCCGGAAGAGAAGAGAGACGCCGTCTCTCAACCTATCGAGGACTTATCGCTAACCATCGATACTTATTACTAACAATCGATACTTATTACTAACAATCGATACTTATTACTAACAATCGATACTACAATACCGGTTTCGGTCTATACATGAGCATTTAACAGACTTTGTAAATAATTGGAATCTTACAACTCGGCCGTCCTGACGAGGAATCGACCTCGATTCCAATTGTTAACAACGAAGGGGGGGTAAATAAGAATCTTAAGTGGCTGGTGTCGCCTTTGTTTGGCTATCAGAAGTGCAATCTTGATCAGGGGCAACCCATAGCTTTAATTTGGAGGCTTCTAGGACCCCATCATATGGTAGTTGGGTGATTTGGGAGCCCTCTACATCCCGGATAACATATCGGTCATTCGGAAGTTTTTTATGAACCACATACGGACCACGATACCGCCTGATAAGCTTTTTGTTCGTGCCTGCCGAAGTATCCACATTCTTAATAACTACGAAATCCCCCTCCTCAAAACTAACGGCAGGGAGGTGATGCTTCGAATAATATTCCGAATTATATTCTTGGGACTTAACAATGTTACGGAAGGCTAATCTCCGGACGTCTACCTCTGAGGCATCGACCTCCTCCGTTCTCTCACCCAACCGTTCGGTTAGTTCATCTACTACTACACCTCGTTGTTCACAACCGAATAGAAGTACGGAAGCGGCAAATTTGGTTGTGGAGTGGACGGAGTTATTCAATGCAAACTCTATGTTCGGCAGTTGTTGGACCGAATCTGCGTGGTCCACAGGTTCCGTCAGTTTACCCAACATGGGGCCCAACACACGGTTAAAATGCTCGACTTGGCCGTTGGCCCGGGGTGAGGCAGTGGCATTCAGCACATGAATTATATTATTGGCCTTCAGAAATTCTTAAAACTCGGAGGAAGTAAAGCAGGTACCTCGATCGCTGATGATTCGAACGATGAACGGCATTTCGTCAGCTTCAGGCATAGCCCGTTCACTCTTAACACATACAATATTTCCTTCAGAATCTCAAGGTGGGTTTCAAAGTCATGCGACGCGACTAGAATGTCGTCCATATATATCACCAGTTGACCTCGGTTTATAAATTCCTTAAGGACAAAATAAACGAATCTAGCGAACACGGAAGGGCCATTACAAAGTCCGAAGGGCATGCGTACATATTCAAACTGGCCATCAGGGGTTACAAAGGCAGTATATTTGATTGAGTCTGGGTGCATTTTCACATGGTGGAACCCGTTCTTCAAGTCCAAGATAGTGAAGAATGATTTGCCACCCAGATGTTCAATGCAATCATCTAACAGAGGAATCGGAAAATGATCTCGAACTGTAATTTTGTTCAACGGGCGGTAATCAACACACTTTCTTAGGGTGTTGTCCTTTTTGCGTACAGGGACAATCGCGGCAGCGTAAGGGGAACTACTGTGGCGAATAATGCCAGCTTTCAAGAGATCGTCACAAATCTCACGCACCTCGATGCGTTCGTGGTGCGACAGACGGCGGGGGCGGCAGAAAATCGGAGTTTGGCTAGTCAATTCTATTTTCATCTCATAGTTCATGGGCTTGATTAAATCTGGATCAACTTGTACATACGAAGTGGAAATAATAGACTTAAGGGCTGCGGTTTGCTCTTCCCGTAACGCGGGCTCTATATCAAAGTCTAATTCACTGACAGCAGGGAGCTCAATGGCATTTATCGCCATAAGTGCATCGTTCAATGTTTCCGAAGGTACAGCAGAAGTTTTCGGAAGGGGAGAATCAGACAACAATTCGGCAGATACAATCTCATTCCTATCACACGGCAGTATCACTCTCTTTTCCATAAATATGTCAAAGGACTTCAGAATAGCAGTAAGTTTTGGATTTATACATTCAGTCGGTTTATTCATGAGTATCAACGATTCTTTTTCATATTCTCGTTCCTTCAGTTTACAGAGTCTAATATTAATTTTATACAGAAGATCTCTACCTATAATCATCGGCAGTTCGGTTGCTTGGTTCGTCAGGACTTCAAACGTATGTATTGTCTGTGTGTTGCGGAGGCGAACACTACACTGGACTTGGCCTAAGGACAGAAGTTGGCTATTTCCTAAACCACGGCAGTTCAATGTACGGGGGCTAAGACGGCAGTTGGAGGGGACTTCAGATTGACGGTTAAAACTCTTTGGACTGCCCGAATCAAGGAGACAAAACATATCTATCAATCTCCTATCTTGCACTTCATCACAAACAAAAGCAACACTCACCAGTTGTAAATGGTCTAGTCGATCTCCCGCTTCATCAGCGGCGGCGGCAGCAGTGATATTGGTGGCATTCCCAATTCGAGACGGGCAGTTTTTGTAGCTGTGGCCCACTATACCACACTTGAAACATGAATTCGGAGGTCTCATTGGTTTCGGGCATTGACTCTTGTAATGCCCCCATCCTGAGCAGTTGAAGCATCTGGTCTCACTCGTGACGGTGCCTGACGATTTGTTTCCAGGCGCCACGGCAGTTGTTGTTGGCTACGCCTTCACACTATTGCTTTGTCTGGAGGCAGCGGCCAGCATACGGAGGCGCTCGTAGCGTTCCAGTAGGGGCTTCAGTTCAGCCATTGTCCGAGCTGAGTACAGCATGCCGACTCGAGTAGAGTTGTCCCGCAATCCATATCAGCAGTTGGCCGCGGGTGCAGAGGCGGCAGTCTGCAGAGGTGGCCTGTAAGCGGCGGACACCGCAGCCGGGTACAGCAGGGGCGGGTGCGGCGGCAGCGGTTACAGCAGGGCCGAATATAGCCGTAGCGGGGCCGGCAGGGGCGAGTATGGCGGCAGTTGGCACAGCAGGGGCGAGTATGGCAGCAGTTAGCCCAGCAGGGGCAAGCATGTCAGCAGTTGGCCCAGCATGGGCGAGTATGGCAGCAGTTGGCCCAGCAGGGGCGAGTATGGCAGCAGTTGGCCCAGCAGGGGCAAGCATGTCAGCAGTTTGCTCAGCATGGCCGAGTATGGCAGCAGTTGGCCCAGCAGGGGCGATTGCGGCAGCGGCGGGCCCGGCAGGGGCGAATGTGGCATCAGTTAGCCCAGCAGGGGCTCGTATGGCGGCAGTTGGCCCAGCAAAGGCGGGCCCGGCATGGGCGAGTATGTCAGCGGTTGGCCCACCAGCGGCGGGCCCGGCAGGGGCGAATGTGGCATCAGTTAGCCCAGCAGAGGCTCGTATGGCGGCAGTTGGCCCAGCAGCGGCGGGCCCGGCAGGGGCGAGTATATCAGCAGTTGGCCCAGCAGCGGCGGGCCCGGCCCTAGATTTGGAACGTGTGGCCTGCCGTGTCCCGAAATATTTATCCTTTCGGGTGGTCATCCCACTTCTGAGTTGTAAACACCTAATTATTGAGTAAAAATGATAAAGATTAGTTTGTATTGTTCGGATTTAATCTTTGGTTTTTGCGCAGATGCAACTTGCTCGTTGCGTCGCCGGAAGAGAAGAGAGACGCCGTCTCTCAACCTATCGAGGACTTATCGCTAACCTTCGATACTTATTACTAACAATCGATACTTATTACTAACAATCGATACTTATTACTAACAATCGATACTACAATACCGGTTTCGGTCTATACATGAGCATTTAACAGATTTTGTAAATAATTGGAATCTTACACAATTTTTGAATATTATCGTTTTTAATTGTCGCAAGATTGTCTATCGTGATGATTTTAGTCCTAACAAGGACCTACTTAGGTTGAGGTGACTCCACATCCTCATTTGGGTGGATTCCTTTTGTGGGAAGCACCACTGGTGGCCAATACCTGCGCATTTTTTATTTCATTCTATTCTTCATAAACTTGCCACTCGCGGTGGATTTGACAATTTTCGGCGGATATTCTTTATTTTTTATATCATGCACTGATGGAGATTTGAACCCCGGACACAAAAAAATTAAAACTTTATTTTTATTTTTTTGAAACCAACATTTGACATCTACTTGGCAACATAAAACCAAAAAATGTTTTTGATTATTTTATTAATTTCTTACCTATGCCATTCACCGACAGGGTTTTGAACCCCGGTTACACAAAACAAAAATTAACTTATTGCCAGAGAATTTATTTATCATTGGCAAGGTGATATTAAAAATAAACCACGACTTGTCTGTTTGACAGATTTAGGGAGAACGATCTTGAAACGAAAATTGTACATCAAATCAAGGGCTGATCTGCGTTTTTTTTATTTCACAGGAATTTAAATTCGCGACGGTCGCAGATTAACTAGAATTATTGCGTTTGCTACACTCACACGCAGAATAATTGAAATATTTGATCTGCGCTGTCTTTATTTCATAGGAATTTTAGGTACGTTACGGCGGTCGCAGAGCAACAAGAATTGTTGCGTTTGTCAAGGTTCCAAGGAACTTTGGCACACGCAGAGCAATTGAAACAATTGCTTCGCGCTGCTTTTATTTAATGGGAATTTAGAAGCGTCGTGACGCTCGCAGATCAACTATAATTATTGAATTTGTTCGGCACACGCAGAACAACTGAAAAATTGTATTTGCTGAGATTCGGAGAAATGTCTCATCATCCAACACACAAATTCTTGGCGGCGATTCCAATATGTTTGTTGTGTAACCATCCATTTTAAGTTTTCGGTGGGCATTCACAAGAAACAAAACTTTTAGAATTTTTTTTTTTACTCACTTTTTACTTTTTTTATATTCTTGCATATTAATTTTGGTCAGAAGTGTGCAACGCATAGAAGGAAGCATCTCCGACCATATAAAGTATATATATTCTTGATCAGCACGACGAGGTGAGTTCAAATCGCCATGTCCGTCCGTCCGTCCTTCCGTCTCGATCGACACGAACTCCTCCTAGACCGTAAGAGCTAAAGAGCTGAAGTTTTGCATGTAGGCTTGTATATACTGCACAGTTTGTATATCTCGGATTCAGCCGGATCGAATCACTATATCATATAGCTCCCATACAAACGTCAAAGTCACGAACAGTGACTTTTCTCAATATCTTCGTTATTTTTTGAGCTATATTTGAGAAATTAAATATTTATGAATTTATTACACTAACAAACGACTGTGCCAAATTTGATCAAGATCGGGTGACTATATCATATAGCTCCCATAGGATCGATCGGTCGAAAACAGTGACTTTGGTCAATAACTTCGTTACTTTTAAAGCAATTGCCATAAAAATGTATATTTCTCAGTTTAGCATAACTATTAATGACTGTGCCCAATTTGATTAAGATCGGGTGACTATATCATATAGCTCCCATAGGAACAATCGGTGGTGAACAGTGATTTTGATCAATAACTTCGTTATTTCCTTAGCCGTCTTTTCGCAAGCATTAGACCTTTTACACAAAAAACTTGCAAGGGTATACAAACTTTGACGCGGTCAAAGTTAGCCCCGGCCCAATGGTTTTTTATTCACTTTATTTTAAGAACACATTCGCTTAAGGCACTTATGGGCTAGAAAAAATATAAAAATTTTATTATTTAAAGACGCGAAGGAAGACGGTCCCTGCTCGGGCGCCTGTTAACTTCCTCTTATTTGAGGAGGTCACCTTGCAGTAGCAAGGCGCTGCTGCTGCCGCTGATGTTGGCGCTGCTGCTGCCGCTGATGCTGCTGCCCATGCGGCTGTGCGGCTGCCACTCCCAGTTTATTCTCAACACATTTTCCGCAGCTATCTTCAACACCCTTTTGAGATTACTTAGACAATCATCCACGCTAACACTTAATATAATTATATCGTCCATATACACAACTGCATCCCTATTCTTCAATGATTCTCTCATCACTGCCGTTACAAATCATGCAAAAACTGCTGGGGAGTTTTAAATTCCGAATGGTAAGTATAGGATTCATACTGACCATTCTGCGCTACGAATGCTGTGAACTTCTGAGACTTTTCCTCAACAGGAACACGGAAAAAACCGTTTGTTAGATCTAGAGTAGTAAAAACATACACACCATGGAGTTTTTCTAATACAGAATCCATCTGTGGCATAGAAAAATTATCTCGGACCACTTTCTCATGAAGCTTTCTGTAATCGCACCTCAGACGCTTTTTCCCACTCTTCTTTGTTACGCTTACAACAACTTGGCCTTATTATCTCCTCTTCCAACCATTCCTGTACTGTACTTACAAGATTGGTATATTAATGTGTAGTGCCCAGTTTCTGCCGTTAGATTTATTTTTAAATTTTAAGGCGTTAGTTTGTATTTCAGTATCGATAAAAATAATCAGCTGAGCTTAGAAGTTCGATAGTTTTACTAGTGCAACCCTAGCGAAGTGGCATCGTGCGGGATCGCATGCATTGGTCACACTCTTTTCTGACGAACTTCCGCCCTGGCTAGACGCATAAACCACGCTGCTCCTCCAGAATTAATGTGAGGATTTAAATCTGAAATTTTCTTGGCCATCAAGCCAAATTGTTAATTAAATACTAATCTGGAGCATCTAGGACAACAACTATTATAAAGTTTTGTGAATCTTATTATCGTATTTTAAATTTTTGTGGATATTTGAATCTTTGGAAGTTTCTAATAAGTTCTTTTGGAAACTTAGCCCTAATCAAATTGAATGCGGAAAGACTAAGCAAGGAATTTTATATTTGAATTCCGAGAATTTGCCAGGGATAATTTTTGAGACACCGTGGGCTCAAAAGCTGCACACCGTGATGGGCACAGAGACATTTCGATAAAGTCAACCAGCTTGGAGTAGCCGCCCGAATGGAATACGGGCAGAGAAGTTTCTTCGTTGCGGATTGAGAGTCCCTTAGACCGAATTTGTACCATAGGAATGCCAGACGATTGATTTAACCTAATATTTTATTCCTAAGCATCATCCAGCGGACGACGAAGGCCTTCGACGGACCGGACGGATGGGTAAGTCGTTGACATAAATCATGATCGTTCTGGTATTTCCCTGTTTGTATGCATAAAGAAAGCGAGTTTAGTGGCGAATACTCTGCAAATAACAAACAACTCTCTCAAGTACAGTAAAGCTAAGAAGAAAAGATCAAAGAAAAAGAAAATTGCCAATCAGTGTTGAGAAATTAAAACGATATTAAGAATCGCCCTTGACTGTGTGAGCGAGCCTACAGATATTTATAATTAATCTCGTAATTTAAGTTGCAGACTTGCAAATTCCAATTGACATTTTCATTTTTGAATATCTATAAGTTTATATATATCCACCTTACAATTAAGATTTCACAAAACAAGACATATTATCCCTAATTTGGCTTTTGGATGCCTGAAATGATCCAATTATTTAATTTGATTACCGTATATTATAAGAATCATCATTTTAGTTTAGTCAACTCGGATTATGTTCCGACTTATTGGAGTATTTTGGAATTCCGTAACCCTCGTGAATAAATATCATTTTGTAATGTTTGAGTAAAAGTTATGTTATCTTCCTTGTAGCGAAATGTGAGCGGTGAGCTGAATTATATTGGGATTTTCCAGAATCTTGCGAAAGGAAAATCATTGGTTGGGAGGGTTTAGACGCGATGCTATAATAACATCCTCATAGCTTCCCTA
>NW_025814141.1:0-24160 GCF_018902025.1 Drosophila willistoni | reverse complement strand
TTGGCGACGCAGCAGCAGCATCAATCAGATGGCCAGCAGCACCAGCCTACAGCACAGGCCTCTCAGCAACAGGCGTCAACCACTGCTGACAGTCAGCAGCAGCAATCTCAGACTCCAGTTCCTCAAAATGCAGCAAGTATACAATGTTCACAGCAATTGTGGCGCAGCAGCAAAACTTATTGGTCCAGCACCAGCCCGCAACAAAGGCCTCCCAGCTACAGGCTGACACTCAACGGCAGAAAACTATTCCAGTTCCTCAAATGCAGCTAATATACAACATCTTCAGCTATTGGCGGAGCTGAATCAGCATCACTGGCTGGCAAGCAGCATCAGCCCGCAGCGCAGGTCTCTCAGCCACGGGCCTCATCTTCTGGTGTCACCAGCTGCAGCAATTTGCAATTCCAGCTCCACCAATGTCAGCAATATTCATATTCTCAGCAAATAAAGGACAGCAGCAGCATCAACTCGTTGGTCAGCAGCAGCAGCCCACAGCACAGGCCTCTCAGCTACGGGCTTTATCTTTTGCTGACACTCAGCAACAGCAACCTGCAACTCATGCTCCACTAATTGGCGGAAATAGTCTATCTCTACAGATATTGGCGGAGCTGAAACAGCACCAACTGACTGGCCAGCAGCATCAGCCCGCAGCACAAGTCTCTCAGCTACGGGCTTCATCTTTTGCTGACACTCAGCAGCAGCAATCTGACATTCCAGCTCCACCAATGACAGCAAATATTCAATACTCACGCAGCAGCATCAAATGGTCGTCCAGCAGCACCAGCCAGCAGCACAGGCCTCCCAGCTACGGGCTTCATCTTCCGTTGACACACAGCAGCAGCAATCTCCAACTACTCATCTAGATCGGCATGCAATGCGGGAGGCGACGGCCCATTTTGATGGGGCCCATCTCTCATCAGATTCGATTGCCACCTAAGATACCAAAAATTATTGAGAGAAACGAACTCAAAAACAAAAGGAGGAAAAATCGAACTAAACAAACCTGTTGTGCGCATGGAAGGACACGTGATCACGGCCTGTTTCGAGATTTTAAAGAGGCACAGGAAATCGCGGGTACATAGAAGAGCGATTGAAGGGCCAGCCATCCAAATCCAGCGACTTGTCCAACGTCCACTCAAGCCTGGGGAAATAGTCACCCTTAATGATGATCAACAACTCTCAAAAAATCTTGAGCGAGTTGAAAACGAGCTCCTGAATGAGATTGAAATAGCATAGAAGCTGAAACGAAAAATAATGAGAGATTACCACCCATAAAGGTGCAAAAAACTGCTAATTCTTTACTTACTCACTTTCAGCCAGCTGACCTTGACAAAATCTCCATACAGCGGTTAAAGGGACTTGGCCCTCCCGCTTTCAGCCAGCCTGTACCAGGCCTGGCCAGCAGGCAGTCAATATGGACCTATCATCCAAGCAATGCCTGCTCGAGCACTACATTGCGGTCGAAGGGATTTGGCCTCCCGCTCTAGTTATTTTCCTCCAAACGAGCCTGTAGATGGAACAGATGCTTCTCCAGTGCCGCGCACCAATTGCTAGCCTACTGTGCTGCACTCCACAGGCAAACAAGCTCTCCTGACGGCCCAAAACCTCCATTACTGGGACTGAAGGGCACGCATACATTGTTCTGGGGCCTCACATAGTCCAATCCGAGAAGAGAGACAGAAATAAGCCGATTAATGCCGAAATGTTTGCCTATGGCAAAAAAAAAACAACACATGTTACTCACCTCTTGCCTATAAGAGGGAATTTTCCTGCCAATAAGAGCGCTGCCTCAATGATTTTGCCAACTGCAATTACGCCATGAATCGATATGATTCGAACTGGTAGCCTGCGGGAAACAATTATACTAATCACTATTAATGAATAATATTTGTAAATACCATATTCTTTATAATTATTGCAGCTTGCAACTTGTTCTTGATCCTCTATTTGTTTTTATGGCGCTTGTATAACCCAGTAAGCATTTATTTACTTGCATGTAAAAAATTACCCATGTAAATTTCCCACAATTTTTTTTTTTGCCTACCAGTAACACCCAACAAACATTATGTCTTATATATTAATCATTCACACTATTAATAAGCCATTGTAAATTATTTCTAAGCTCGTTTTTATTGTAATTGTATATGCTTCCTGATAGGGGCGAAAAACAATAAAAGATGGTTGACTCCTTCGGGAGCCAACCACTTGGCTTTGCAACTGCGGCCATACAAGTAAAAAAAAAAGAAATTGGAAATTCTCTCCCTTTATCACTTGGCCCGGCTGAGTAACGGCCTGACTTAAATCACGGCCAAAACAATGGACACCTATGGCAAATAAAAGCTACCCTAGAGGCAAACAAATTTGCCTTTTTTACTCACCAGCCCAGATGGGAACGAGGTGCTAGATTTGCCATCTTGAATCTACGCCACTCCACTGAATGCGAAGCTATCCGTCGTGACCTGAAAAAGCTAGGATTTGAGACAAAATACATCAAAGACTATCAAACTACAGAACTAAGAGGCCAATGAATGTCTTTTTAATTGAAATTAACAAACATAATGACAATAAACATGATGAAATACTTAAAATTAAGGTCCTAGGCAGCCAGGAGGTACGCGTCGAGAGGCAAAGGGGCCGAAGGGAGATTCCCCAATGCAAAAACTGCTCCTCTTTGGCCATACAGCCAGGTACTGCTGCCTTCCCCCGCTCTGCTCCGTCTGTGCTGGCCAGCACAAATCCGACAAATGCCCTCTCCTGATGGCCAATCTCCAAAGTGTGGCATCTGCGGAGATGGCCATAGAGCCACCTATAGGAGCTGTGCCTTTTATAAGGCTGAACTGGCAAAATTTGTCGTTGACCAGCGCCCAGAGCGGCAAGAAAGGCAAATGAATCATGAAAAGGAAAGAAAATTTGGGCATGACACAATGAATATGCAATCTAACGCTAACAAAACTTACGTGAAGTCCACCAGCAACCGTCTGCACCACCTCGCCAGTCGATCTGTCCAGATTTCCGCTCCTCTAATGCACCAGTACCTGAAAATAAAACAAATCTTAAAATAAAATCAACTAAAATCTACAAATGCTCACCTGAAAATACACTACAGCAAACAGCAGCTCCTTGTCCAGCGTCGTATGCATCGTCTCATCTACGTCGTCCAGCATCTCGTCAAGCTAGTCCGTCTGCAGCTCGTCCATCTGAAAATAAAATAAAATCATTATCTAAATCTCCGAAAAATCACAAAACTCACCTGTTAATCCATGTCAGCCAGCAGCAGCACCGCCTCGTGCAGCATCTTGGCAATCATCTGGTCCATCTCGTCCTCTGCTAGCGCCTGTACCTGGAAAAAAACACAAATCGTTAGAAAAATCACCTAAAATTCACACAAACTTAACTGCAAATTATAGTCATCAGCAGCAGCAGCATCTGGTCTTCCTGGTCCTCAAGCAGCGGCTACACCTGAAAGCCAAAAAATATCAACAAAGAATCGCTCTAAAAAAACCATAAACTTATCTGAAAGCCAGCTGCAGTCTTTAGTAGCACCTATTGCAGCCCCTCCTACACTTTCTGGTGCTAAATCTCGTCTGGCAGCCGCCCATTGGTTCCAACTAATGCGCCTGCACCTGAAAGAAAACAAAAATTGTTACAAAAATATACCAAATCAACAAAATACTCACCTGTAAATTACTCGCCTACAGCAGCAACCCCTATTTATACACTAGACGTACCTGAAAACGGAGAAACAACTAAAATTAAAACAACTATAATTATCGACAAAGCTAAAAGTCAGCGGTACTCACCAAATACCAACATGCGGCCAAAGCCAAATCACCAGTACCTGAAAACAAACAAAAAATTAAATTAATCAACAAACACTTACCTCCAAGCAAACCCGGTCGGGCAACACCAACAAAAATGCAAAACGGATCGTTTCGCAAAACCTTGCAGCAACAAAATCTGCCAAAGGTCGCCAGCTGTTCTCGACCCAACAGCTTTACTCTGTCGTCGCCAGATTACTCCACCGTTGATGAACTCGCCATGTTCCTGCAAGGCATCTGAAATTAATTTTTAAAATGTTCTATGTTAATTATTACTATTGTCAATTTTATATTTTTTTTACTTACCTCTATTTTCCTATTGTTTACAAATAAATGTCGCTCTCTCTTTCCAGTTCACATGCGGAAACTCCGCCATCAGACCCATATCGATGACTTATCGATAGGTCATCATCATTTCAGAGCATTATCGATATGCCGGACAATTCTGGCTAAACCAAAGCCAAAGACTCTAAATATCAGCCTTATAAAGCTAACTTCTTGCCTTGCTCTCAAATGATGCCTTATTGGCCAATATTGGCTTTTTTTACTTAAATATTTGGTCTCTTTATGTATTCCCCCACTAAAAGCTAATTGCTCTAAAACTTCTAGCCTATAAAGCTAACTCAACTAAAAGCTAACTGCTCTAAAACTTTTAGCCTTTAAAGCCAAGCCTTGCTCGCAAATGATGCGTTAACGGCCAAGCTAAAAAACTAGTGTTACTCAGACCCAAAATATGGGTCTCCCTACTTTTTTCTCCAGTGTGGGGGAAAAACAGTTTTAAAACCAGTTTTTTTCCCGACATTAAACGCCACGTTTTTGTAGCGACCTTAGCACTAAATTCTTATTCGCAAAATTTATTTATTATTAAAAAATTGCTACCTACTTGACTACTTATGCTAAAAGTAACATAATCTTAAATCTATCATACTACAAACTATATTACCTAAATTTCAAGTAAATTCTCAAGTAAATGTTAATCTAATGTCTTATTGTATATTTTTTATTTAGTATTAATCTAGTTTTAAGATAATTTTAATCCCCCGCCCCTGCTGCTGTAACGGCCTTTTAAATTTAAATTTTTGCTATATACCCTTGTAGGTGAAAGGGCAAAAAATAAAAAGCGGCCTCAATCGAAAGACTGAGGCCAGGCGGATCAAACGCCTTACCTTAAAAAGTGGGGTAATTCAAGGTCATGTAAACGCGGCAGAACTCTCCTTGAAGTGATCCAGGCTGACAAGAAACTGGACATCCTGGCGACGGGTGGTCCTACTCATTTCCCACACGACCGGCGAAAAAATCCCTCAGCCATTGACTTTGGAGTTTATTCTGGAATAAACCACAACAGATTAAGTACTCAAGCTATATGCGAACTATCCTCTGACCACTTACCTGTTTTTGAACACATCACGATGGACCAGCACCCAAACTTACTTCCTGACAATCGAAGACTTTTGCCTGTAGGATCTAACATCAAACTGTTGCAAAACACCCTCAGCGACTCCCTCCACCTAAATATGGAAATCGAATCTGGATTAGACATTGAGGACGCGATTAATATCTTCACAAACAATATTCACCATGCTCCAGCCCTGGCCCTAAACCTCTACGAAGGGACCTGCCAAATACGTACCGAATCGGAGGAGCCATACCAATAAATAAAATGAAGTAAGTAAGTAAGCAAATATTTCAACTTTATTAAACAAATGTATTTTCACATGCTTCTTACAAGCATATCTTAGTATCTCGCTCACTCAATCATACGAGCTCCCTAGCGCCCCCACCAGCCAACGGCCAACTCCGGCCTTATGGAAAAACGTTTATATGCATAACTCGACCTTTTTTTGATTGCATAAGGTAAAAAAATACGGGAGATAATCAAGTTTTTCAAATTACGGGGGCGGAAAAGGGCGTGGCAAAATTTGTATACATACAAAATGTGTGCATTTATTAAGCGAATATACTACATACCAAATATGGTGTGTCTAGCTGGTATAGTTTTTGAGATAAACGTTTTTTTTAAATTGCGGAGGCGGAAAGGGGCGTGGCAAAAAGACGGACATGGCTAGATCGACTCGGTTGTTGATCCTGATCAAGAATACATATACTTTGTGGGGTCGGAGATGCTTCCTTACTTCTGTTACATACATTTTGGCGACTTTAATATACCATTTTAAGTTGTTGATCCTGATCAAGAATATATATACTTTGTGGGTCGGAGATGCTTCCTTCTGCCTGTTACATACATTTTGGCGACTTTAATATACCATTTCACCCTATGGGTGTATGGTATAAAATGCACAAATTATTAAAACAAAAAAATAAAATAAAATTGATATATTGCCTCTCACGAAAGTTTGAACATAAAAAAACATTAAAATATACAACTAAGTTACTAAACAAAGAAATAAACCTATCAAAAAACAAACACTTAAATAAAAAACTATGTAAAATAGACTTCTCTGATCGGTACAGACCCACAAGCTGTGGCAATTAACCTACAAACTAAAACGGCAGCCCCTTCCTAACTGGCCTCTTAGGATCCCTAGCGGAGTAGACAAGAAGCATGCATGGACAAGATCACCTGAACAAAAAATGGAGCTGTTTACTGACCAGTTAGAGAAGCGTTTCTCTCCCAACTTGACAAATAGCTCCCCCCTTGACAGGACCAAAATCAACGAGGAAACAAATGCCATCCTTGCCCAAAAAATTCTCATGGAGTATGCATGTAAAACCCACCACTCCATCGGTAGCTCCTCCAACTTTGACTCCAGCAACTCACCTTTTGTCAAGCCCATCACTCTCTCTGAACTAAAAAAAGAGATTGATAGCTTAATCAACAAAAAGCACCAGGATATGATAGGATCAACAATGCCCTAATCAAAGTTGGCCACTTCCCCCTAGTGTGGAAAAAAGACATAGTTGTCATGGTAAAAAAACCAATTTCTGAAGCTAGCTCGTATCGCCTCATAAGCTTGCTTCTTGCTTTCTCAAAAATACTTGAATCCTTGCTTGCCAAGAGGCTCCTTAAATGTAACCGTCTTTCACAATCCATACCTAACCACCAATTTGGATTCCGCAAATTTCATGGGGCCGAGCATCAACTAGATTGAAAACAAACTGAATGGATCGGCTATATTCATCGATATTACACAAGCGTTTGACAAAGTTGGCACTGCGGTCTGCGTAACAAGTTGATAAAGCTACTACCTATTAACCTATACAAAGTTCTGGACAGTTACCTCAAGGATCGCACGTTCTCCGTTCGCGGTAACCATGGTATTATGTCCGTGATGGGAAAATTTTAGCAGGAATCCCCTGCTATACAACATATACTCGTCAGACATGCCAATTCCAAAGTTCATAATTGAGCATGAAACCCTGATCGAATATTACCCGACCTATAAACACGGTGACACTCTGCTCTCTACAAATGCTGACGATACTATTTTCATCTCGACCGATAAAAACGCCCTTGTAGCCATGAATAAAACGGAAAATTACCTACACAAGTTCTCTACCTGGTCCAACAAATGGTGTTTCACAGTCAACGTGAGTAAAACAGTTCATGTTCTCTTCTCCAGACGATCTACCTCACCTGCTGTTAAGGCTGCCACTGTTAAGTTTAATAACAAACCTATTAAAAATACGTCCTCGTGCCGATACTTGGGAGTCCTTGTTGATAGCAAACTCCTGTTTAAAACCCATATTGCCAAACTTTGTGCTCAAGCCAAGTCCACCTATACTCGCTACAAATGGCTCGTGGGAGCTAAAAGCCATCTTAGCACCCGCAGCAAGGTCACTATCTACAAGCAAATCTTAGTCCCTATTTGGACATACGCTATTCCATATGGGGTAGCCTAATATCTAACACCCTATTCAAAAAGCTCACCGGAACTCACAATAAACTGCTCAGAAAGCTAACAAATGCGAACATCTATTGCCCAAACTCTGAAATTCAAGAAAAACATAACGCCAAACCTCTAGAAACTATATACAATGACGCTTGCCTAAGATTCTTTAACTCCATGTCTGACCATGAGAACAAAGAAATTGAAAAACTTTATCTAAAGCCATTTATCCCTAAACGTTTGCCATGGCCTAGGTACTGAAAGCAAATAGATAAACTTGTCGCCTCACGAACGATAAAAAAAGCCCAAACGCCACCAGTGATGCCACCTCAGCTCAACCCAAGCGTAACAGTAATTAACATAAAACTTCGCATTGAATCCAAGCTTATGGAGTTCTTCTCCAAGGCGCCAACTCTTATTGCTGACAACTGTCACCAGACCTACAACAGGATCACTGAAAAGCAAGATGTTCTCAGAGCTAAGGAAGCGTCTATAGCTAGAAAAAAACCCCGGAACGCCTGCCTGGACACATCATCAACTTGCTGTTTAAAGATTATAAGACAGGCAGAAGATCCAGAGCGCACATTGAGGCAAAAATCAGGGACCAACTACTTGTCATTGAAAGGGAGGCACCCTTGGGCCAAACGAACAAATTCAATACACGGAAATTGAACTACTCGCTCTAAACATGGCTAGTCTGGAATCTGAGTTGCTCAAATTAATTGATAACAGCACGAATAGCACTGATGCTCTAAAAAAAAGGAAAACTGATACTCCACCCATGATGGTCCTAACTAACAATTACTCTAACACCATATAATATGATTTCAGGTGGCCCCTGCAAAGCCAGAATCCTGTCCACTATTCAGCTGCCTTCCTGGCCTGGCCAGAGGGCCAGTACTCGACAGCTGTGCCTCCAGTAGAAGCGCCTCCTGCACTCTCTGCCTCGTTCTCAGCGTCTGCACCATCTCGTCAATCGTCCTGTCCACATTTCCGCTCGCCTGATACACCAATACCTGAAAATAAAACAAATCTAAAAACAAAACCAACTAAAAAGTACAAATACTCACCTGAAAATACACAACAGCAAACAGCAGCTCCTTGTCCAGCGTCGTATGCATCGTCTCATCTGCGTCGTCCAGAATCTCGTCAAGCTAGTCCGTCTACTCCTGTATCTGAAAATATATTAAAATTATTATCTAAATCAGCAAACAAAACCAACTAAAAAACACAAAAACTCACCTGAAAATCTACGTCAGACTGCAGCAGCATCGTCTGCAAATCCTCGTCCAGCATCTGGCCAATCATCTGGTCCATCTCGTCCTTCACTAGCGCCTGCACTTGGAAAAAAACACAAATCGTCAGAAAAATCTCTCAATAATCACGTAAACTTACCTGCAAATTCTCTTCAGTCACCTGCAGCAACACCAGCTGTTCCTTCTGGCCCTCTACCTAAGGCTGCACCTGAAAAAAAAACAAAAAATCAACAAAGAATCCAGCTAATTTAACTAAATACATATCTAAAATCCAGCCGCAGCCGCTTGCGGATCCAACTGGAGCTCCTCCTGCTTCTTGTGCTGCATCACTTGGCCCGTCACCTGGTCCTAAACGTCATAAAGCTGCACCTGTACCTGAAAAAAATATAAAAATGTTAAAAAATAGGTACTACTAAACCAACCAATTACTCACCTGCCATAAAAATGCCGCCAGCCGCAACACATTCTTCTATACCAGACGCACCTGAAAACGGAGAAAAACAAAATTAAATTTAACTACAAATATTGGAAAAACTAAAAGCCAACAATACTCACCTAAAAACTCAATGCGGCCACCTTCATCCCATGGAGTCTACTTACCTCGACCTGAAAATAAAAATAAGCAAAAACATCAACCTAAAAAATACTTACCTGCAAGCAGCTGTTCCCGTCCTAACAGCTTTACTCTGTCGTCGCTGGAGGTCTCCAGTGATGATTCAGCAGCCATGTTCTGTAAAAATAATAATAATTAATTCATAATTTCCAATATTTGTTAATCTTATTGTCAATTTTTATACTTTCGTCACATTTTTCTAATTGTTTGTTTACATTTTGGAAATATATCGCCTTCTCTTTTTAGCCACATGTGCCGCCACCTGTTGCTGTATCGATTTCTTATCGAATAAGTATTGAGCAGCAACAGTGAGCGCACACGCAATAATGAGCACTCACTCCAGTGTTGCCCTAAAAATACCACAAAAAAATGCCAGTTTCCCTACATTTCTCGCTCTAGCGCCCTATGCACTTCTCTACTTACCTCTATTAGTGCCCTCTGCACTCGCCTAATTCCCCCTATTAAGACCCTTAGCGCGGAAAATTAAATTTAAAATTCTTATTGCTAAAAACTAATACTTACTTATGCTAAATACTTTAAACTACTTACTTATCTCTAAAAAAAACTCTATTCTACATGTCATTGTCTATTTTATTATTATACATTCATTGTTAGTAATTAAGTTAATTTATAAGTTATTTTATATTGTCCCTCCCCTGCCTATTTTTAAATTTCTGTTGTATGTCTCTAGAAGAAGAAAGGATAGAAAATAAAGCGACCTCAATCGAAAGACTGAGGCCAGGCGGATCAAACGCCTTATCTTAAAAAAAACGCCTGATGACACAAATTAATAGAAGATAATTATTCTGGATTCAAGTTATGTTAATGAACTTAGCCGCAAATATAAATCTGTGAGGCTGCGAAATTTCCAAATTACATGATATTATATATATTCTAGACCACTTTGGACTAGTCTTAATTCATTTTTCACTTTATTTTGCCTTCAGCACTTATTGTAAATTGCTGTATTTAATGACCCTTGTTATAGACTCAAAGGTCTTAGAATGAGAACAATAAAGGAGCCAATGGCCAGTCGGCCATTGGTGCTAGTTTGAGTATTCGCCTCAACACAAAGAAAAAACACAAAGAAAAAACACAAAGAAAAAAGCTCCGCTATAAATTGTTAAAAAATATAGTAAAGTGGGAATTAATTGCCAAAATAAATCTTAAAAATAGTGTTTCGAGGCTCTTCACTAGTGTCGCTCTCTCTCTCTGCCGACCGTTGCCTTTAACAACCGCTGCTTAAATTCAAACGCATCTCGTTCAAATGTAATTCATTGGATGTTTTATTCTGTAAAGATTAATATTAAGAGTATATGTGCAAGTACATTTAGGACCTATTCTTACCGCAGTGTGTCCTTCTCGGCTTACACAACAAGAGAGAAAGAACATGCGGAAGCTAAACTTCGATTTCATATTTCACAGTATGGCCATATTCATTAAGCGCCAAAAAACTTAAATATAAAATACTAGATACTAACAGCTATAGCTAGACGGTGACTGTCACCCCGCTGCTAATCATTCGGTGATCAATTCCCGTCCCGCGACATCCCCGCCCCGTGAAGCGACTGCATCACATCTAGGACCGCTAGTCTGGAGACGGGACGTATTACCCTGTGAACCCTATTTCCATCGGCGACTCTTACAGCTGCTCGCCGAGGTATCCCATCTGCTCCGGTGTATACCTCCTCGACTATACCCTTGCTCCATTCTCGTCGTGGTGTTGCAGGGTCACAGATGTAGACGACATCATCCTTTCTGATTGGCTGGGTGCGCGAATTAAGATTGAGTCTGTTCTGGTTGAGTGTTAAATCAAGACTGCTTTATTGAATCAAATCATATTCTGGTTTGGCTTACATCTAAGTGTTTATAATGTTTTCTTCTCGTCACTTTTCTTGTGACACTCTATGTTTAGGGAAACTGTCACTTATCTTGTGACATTTTATGTTTAATGGAATGGTATTGTTTATGTTTACATTAATGTGGAGTGTAGACCTCTTGGGTCGGCTGTTATGGGAAGTGTTGCTAATGGCATAACTCGCGCGCACCATTTCTCGCGACGCACAAGGGTCGGTAGGTATTCATGAACCCACCGCTTCCAGAACCGGTCCCTCAGTAGTGGTGCCATGCGCCATTGCTTCCTGGTTTCACACGGTTTAGGAAACTCTTCACTCTCCGCGGGTGAAGGTAGGTCGTTGGGCATCAAAGGTGCCTCTTGATCGACTGAAATTGGCATATGGGTTAGCGGCCTTGAGTTCACAATGTTCTCGGCCTCAATGAGCAAGCTTTGCAATACGTGTTCCTTCGAGGCCACATCCTTTACTGTATGAGCCAATACCCGTAGACCATCCTCTCCCAGACTCCTCCCTCCGCGGGGTTGAGAGGGCAGTTAAAAATCCACTCCACACAACGGGTAGCAAGCTCGCCCTGATTCTTGTCTGCTTCAAAAACGTCGGTAAACCGTTTGGCTTCCCTGTCTGCGCCGATGAAATTCTTCCCATTGTCACTACACAGCTTTGTTACTGGTCCTCGGCGGCACATAAAATTCCTCATCGCAAGTATGCAGGAGTCTGTTGACAAATCGTGGACTAGCTCAAGGTGAATTGCTCTAGTTCTTAGACAGGTGAATAGAGCCACCCACCTCTTCTCTTGGCGTCGACCCACCGTCACAAGTAGTGGTCCGAAATAGTCTAAACCAGTGTACTCAAATGGCCATCCACCCGGTTTTAGGCGATCTTTAGGCAACGGACCCATTAAAGGTGGGGTTGGGGTTGCACGCTGGAGTTTGCCCACACCACAATTCCGGATAACCCGCTGCAGTACCCGGCGCACTTTCGTTATCCAGAACTTCATGCGGATCTCGGTGATAGTTGCGTTTACATTCTGATGTTTCATCCTTACATGGTAGTGACGAACGATCAAATCCGTCAGTGGGTGCCTATGCGTGAGAATGATGGGCCTTCTCGCCCCATACGGTAAACACAGGGCCGCATCGATTCTCCCAGATGCGCGTACAATCGCTAAGTCGTCAAGGTAGGGTAGCAGTCCCTTCAGCTCACTCGTCGGCTGGACTGGTCTGTTTGCATATAGGCGATGCAACTCGTCTGGGAACGCTTCCCTTTGAGCAACACGAACCAAGACGAGTTCGGCTTCCGCACATTCGGCTGCAGTCAATCCATATTTTCAATGTTTGTGCTGCTGACGACGGCACCGACACACGAATCGGAGAACCCAAGTCATAGTCCTCAACAGTCGGTTGTACTCCGAGAATCTCTGAAATTGTATAAATTCGTCGTTAGCAACAACCAAGGCAAACTCACACGGTGACTCTTCGACGTCGGCTGCAACCTCGATGTCTGTCAGATCGGTAGTTGATTGGGGCCACAAATCTTGCGGCTGCTGTAGGAATTTAGGCCCGCACATCCATCGCGATTTCTGGCTAAAGTCAACTTGCCCTTGTGGCCCCGTCGCTTCATCCGCCGCGTTGTCCGCGGTAGGGACCCATCTCCACTGGGAAGCACCTGTGGATTCTAAGATTTCTGTGACTCTGTTACCGACGAACTGCTTATAACGTCTAAGAGTGCTGCATATCCAACGCAGCACCGTTTTGGCATCTGTCCATAAAATGGCATCTTCCGTCTCCATGCAGTGTCCACTCTTCACAGCGTTCATCAAGCGTGTACCGAGCACCGCTGCCTGCAGCTCCAGTCGTGGAACTGACATGGTTCTCATCGGAGCGCATTTCGTTTTACCACAAACGAAACTCACTTGTACATCCCCATTTTGGTAGGTGGCCCTCCAGTAGGCCACAGCCGCGTACGCCGACTCACTGGCGTCAGTGAAGACATGTAATTGTATTGACTTCACCATTTCTGATCCAAAGTAGTGACGCGGGCATCGGAACAGACCCACTCCTTCTAGCTGATGGCGCCATTTCTGGAAGGCGCTGCTAGGTGAGTTGGATTGAAATCGGCGTAGCTCAAATCCTCCAGTCTTGTGTATGTCTCTGACCCTGGCAGAGACTGATATAGCTTCGTCCTCAGTGGCGAAACTGTCCACATAATCGTCCACATAATGATAGTCTGTAATAGCTTTGACCGCTCGTGGGTCTACTTGTTGGTGACGCATCGCATTTAGCGTCATGACATGATGTGCGGCACTTGGAGAACAGGCAGCTCCAAAGGTCATCACCTGCATCTCGTACACATCAGCTTCTCGTTGTCTATCTCCATCCCGCCACAGGAACCGTTGAGAACGTCGGTCCTGGGGCTGTACATAGATCTGGTGGAACATTTCTTTGATGTCTCCGGTGACCGCAACAGCTCCTTCTCTGAAATGGAATAGAACAGAAAGAAGCGGCCTATAGTGCTGTGGTCCCTTTAATAGCTCTGAATTCAGTGACACGTTGCCCACTTTGGCAGCCGCGTCAAAGACTAGCCGAATTTTCCCTGGCTTATTCGGGTTCGTCACTGCGAAATGCGGCAGATACCATATTTTGCCGCTGCCGACTGCAGTGTCTTCTTCTCGCTCTACACGTCGAGCGTATCCTTTACTTATGTAATCATTTATCATTCCTTTATACTCTTGGGCAAACTGTTTATCTCTTTCCATTTTTCTTTCAACAGTTTTCAACCTATTTAACGCCATTTTATAACTGGAAGGTAGATTTACGTTGTCACGTTTCCAGATTAATCCCGTCTGGTACCGCCCGAGTAATTCTACCGTCGTCTCGTTCAAAATACTTTGTGCCCGTATGTCGTCATCTGAAGGGGCTGGTGGAGTTGGCTTCACCCCTAGGTTCTCCAGTTCAAAGTATTCGCTGACCATCTTATGAACTTCATCGGTGTCCGTTGCTGCAAATAGACATGGCTTTGGCGCAGATGTATGTTGATGCTTGTGGAACGCCCCAGAGACATCCCATCCTAACCTAGTAACGGCCACGTACGGTCCCCTATTGGAGGTTTCCCAGGTGCTGGATGGCACGACAAGGTACTTGTGATCCAGGCCTATTAGGATCCTAGGCACGGCGTTAGTATATGCCTCAACAGGGAAACGTGATTGCGGATTGATTACTTGGAGGTAGTCCTGATTCAAGGTCTGCATTCGCAGATCTAACCCATCCACTGCATGCATTCTTAAATTCGTACTTCTTGTTTTTATCATGTCCACTAATGTGTAAGTTTATTCTCTTTGTTGGCTCTTGGGTTGTCATATTTTTGAACCATTTGACTGCAAGTTGACTGCGTTCTCCATTAAGGCCCAAATCCTTGAGTAGCACTTCATCGATCATGGTTACCGATGATGCTTCGTCAAGCAGTGCGTACGTCTCTACTCGACGGTTCGGCCAATAAAGCGTCACTGGCAGGATCCGAAAGAATAGTTGCGTTGTCTTAGTGTCCATGTCCAGCCTTTGACATTGAAGCCTTCCTGTAATTAGACTCGAAATCATGTAGGAGGTTATGGTGGGCTCGCCCGCTTTCACCTATATGGCATCTGTACTTGGTGGTACACTTTCGAACTACGTGCCCGGGACTCAAGCACAAGAAACATAGACGGTACTTCTTGACAAGTCTCCATCTCGCAGTCGGTGAAGCAAGACGAAACTCCGCACATTCGGTTATATCGTGTGACCCGTAACAGTTTGGACAGGGTTGGCCATGTTGCTCGACGCGCGTCTCTTCTTCAAACTTCGTGTACAGTATTCGTCGTTTGCCTTCCCTGTGGTCGGAGTCCACGATAGTGCATATTACGCTAGCTAGTTCTTCTAACCAGACGCTAAAGTCGATGACAGTCGGGTAGGGCTTTATAGATGCGGCGCGTCTAGCCCAGTCCACTCTCTTGTCCAGCGGCAATTTCGAGGTTAGTTCATCTAACAGGGTTGGATTAGCCAGGTGCTGGCTCTCGTTGATAGATTGTAAAAACGCAGCCAGGTTACTCACGCGCGTAGCGAATGGAATAATCTTTGCTAAATTGTGCTCTTGTATCGGTTGAACATCACGCACGCTTTGAAGCTGACTGCGTACGAGCTGCTCCGGACGCCCATAACGGAATCTTAGTTGATTTATGACTGCGTTCACATTTCTGGGATGGATAAGCAGAGATTTAACAGTTTCACGGGCATCGCCCTTAAGAGCTTTAACCAGACGCTGATTATTCTCCAAGTCCGTGCATCCATATACACTATTTGTTTCAGTAAACGCGCAGTAGAATATTGGCCAATCTTCTGGTAGTCCCGAAAACTCTGGCAGTTCCGGGATTTTTCTAGTCATCCATCCACCAACCGTGTTTGGTGAGATCAGGGGCATTGTTCCAATTGTCGATGGCAGCTCAGGGCGAGTGTTTATTAGTGGTGGCTGTAGTCCATTAATCGGACGATCTGATTCTAACCTATGCGTTGCTGGCATTGTATCTGTAATTAAAGATGGCGGATCCTCCGCACGTGTCGCCGGCCTTGTTACCATTTGCAATTGCCTTTCCAACTCGGCAATTCTCGCACGCAGTCTTGCTTCTTGGAATCCGCTAGGTTGTGCGCTGCACACGGTCTCCTGCTCGTCAGCGCCGACAGCTTCGGGTATTCCAGCCACTATGCTGGACTCAATATTCATATTTGCGGTAGGCGCCTCATCAGTTGCATTCTCTCCGGTGTCTACGGGCAAGTCGATTGCGGCATCTGGTTCTTGTAGCGCCTCGAGTGCATTCAGCCGGGGACTCCTCCGGATTGGGGAATGTCTGGTTGTCATGGTGGTGCCTTTTCTGACACGAGTATCACCCACTTTGGTGATACCACTGGTGACTTCAGCAATGTATTTATGTCACCGCGTTCGACGTTGACTCGTTCCTTCGCTAGGACTGTAGCTTTATCACTCACTGTAATGATTCTTAATTCCGTCGCCAGTTGCGACGCTCAATAGTCCATCCAATAGGACTGCACATATAACCCACTGTGGTTATTCTTAGTTTCGTCGCCGGTTGCGACGCTCAATAGTCCATCCAATAGGACTGCACATATAACCCACTGTGGTTATTCTTAGTTTCGTCGCCGGTTGCGACGCTCAATAGTCCATCCAATAGGACTGCACATATAACCCACTGTGGTTATTCTTAGTTTCGTCGCCGGTTGCAACGCTCAATAGTCCTTCCAATAGGACTGCACATATAACCCACTGTGGTTATTCTTAGTTTCGTCGCAGGTTGCGACGCTCAATAGTCCATCCAATAGGACTGCACATATAACCCACTGTGGTTATTCTTGGTTTCGTCGCCAGTTGCGACGTTGTAAAGACCATCTAATAGGACTGCGAATAAAAGATGTCGCTCTCTCTCTCTGCCGACCGTTGCCTTTAACAACCGCTGTTTAAATTCAAACGCATCTCGTTCAAATATAATTCATTGGATGTTTTATTCTGTAAAGATTAATATTAAGAGTATATGTGCAAGTACATTTAGGACCTATTCTTACCGCAGTGTGTCCTTCTCGGCTTACACAACAAGAGAGAAAGAACATGCGGAAGCTAAACTTGGATTTCATATTTCACATTATGACCATATTCATTAAGCGCCAAAAAACTTAAATATAAAATACTAGATACTAACAGCTATAGCTAGACGGTGACTGTCACCCCGCTGCTAATTATTCGGTGATCAATTCCCGTCCCGCGACAACTAGTGTGCTACGTAAAATTGCCAATTTCCTAGCTAATTTTAATAATTTAAATAAATGACAATTTAAAATTTTTGTGTTGTTATAACCTAAAATGAACTGAGTGCTCAAACATAAAATCATATAAAGATCGCATCAAAACCCCATAAAACCAAACAATTGAACAATTTTAATTAAAATTTTTTTTAAATATGTGTTTTATTATATGTATGTATGTAAATGTTATATATGTTAATGTTTTAATCGTAAAATTTTATCCATGTCTACATTTATGTAAGAGGCTGGCAAGCGAAAAAATTTTTTCACTTGTGTATGTATTAGTGTATATACATACACCTAAGTTCTCTCTCAGCCCTTTTATGCATAACACATATATACACACACACAATAGAAGGCGGTACAACTTCCAATGCCTTGACAAGTGCTCCCCCAGCACATAGCTGCAAACCGCCTATAATGACTAGTGCCACACACGCACGCAAACAAAATGCTTGCTCCCCTTTACCAATTGGAACGATTAAATCTGTGGAAATCTCTCCCAATTTTGGACAATGCTCTGCGAATAAAATGGAATGCAAGCCGTTACTTCCAAACTTTTTTAAACCGATTTGCTCTAGCTCCCTCATTACGCAATATACTGATGAAGAGTCTAGTTCGTGTTCGTCTAATTTTAAAATGCTAAATGCTGATCTTTCTCCTGCTGCCTATGGCCCAACACATGATTTGACTGTAATGGAAAGCAACCATAAAACTAATCTGCCACCTATGGAGATTGGTGAGGAAAATGATGAGCTGCTGCCTATCAATCGAAACGAGAACCGGAATATCACACCAAAAAGGCCTATCAAGGCTATAAGAGGCGATGTAACTACTCCGGAGCCTAAAGAGGACATAATTAATTCTGATTTGCCTAGCAAACAAAAAAGAAAAATTACTACAAGCAAACCTAACAACAACAACAAGCGATTTGCTGTACCTCTACCAATGTGTCCAAATTCCACAACAGGCACTGTTGGAGGAGACGTCATTGTTAACTTAGATTTGTATATATTAAAATTTCTTATATTATTTGTTTAAGATTATCGGAATTTCTACCACTGTATTTACATTAACGTGTTCTAAAAGCTTCTGTTACATGGCTCATGAAGAGCTTCTAACTCATGAAAACGAAATATAAAAATGACTTCTTTCTGGAATTCGAAGAGGAGAAGACTTAATTTTCCTCACTCCACTCCACATGCTATTGAGCATTGGAGTTTTGTACCATCTGCAACTGGGCAGATCAAACATTGGCGACCGTGACAGGACCTTGCACTTCGCAAGTCCCAACATTAAAAACTTAAAAACTATATAAAGTCGTTTATTCGTTCATTATATTGCATTCATCGTTACATCATCTTGGACAGTCATCATTGGACTTTTCAGTGTACATCATCATCACATTCATCATACGACTTCTTCATCGTTACATAATCATCTTGGATAGTCGTCATCGGACTTCTTCATCATTGGCATTTGCAAGACATCATCATACAAGACATCAACGGAATCAACTGCAATCTAATATTCAAAGTTTAAGAGCTAGAATCGATCTTGAAAATGACCCTATTATATTAGATTGTCAGTCTCAAATTATTGAGTCGTACTTTAAACAAGCATTACAAGTTCTAACCAATATTGAAAAGCTAGATCCAGCAGACCCGAATCGGGCAGAGATAGAAAATCTTTTTATCGAAACAAAGGCAATCATATTACGGCGCATTGGCGCAAGTAAAAAGGAAAAACCAGAAGAACTTAGTTTCTTTAATTCATCGACTTATCATGGGGACATCATAAAAGGCTTCCATCCCTCAAATTACCTAAATTCGACGGCAAATATGGGGAATTCAAAAAATTTATTACTTCATTTACAAATATGGTACATGAAGACAACTCATTGTCCAATGTTGACAAATTTAACTATCTAATAAGTTGTCTATCTGGCCAAGCTCTAAGCGTAGTCTCGCCATTTCAAGTATCAGACGAAAATTATCCCAAGGCCCTAGAGCGCCTCAACGAGCGATATGACAAGAAAGTTCTTATTTTCGTAGAACATATTTCAAGTTTATTTAACATTGCTAGCATGAAAAAGGCAGACGCTGTTACCCTACGTACAATTCGATACGGATACGTACAATTTTGGATACGGTTTCAGCTTTACGCGGATCATTGTTGTCTCTTGGGTCTGAAGCTGATGTGTTAAACGCAGTACTTATTCACATTGTTATGTCAAAAATTGATCTTGAATCCAAACAAGCATACGATCGGGTTCAAGAATATGATAAATTGCCAGACTGGGCCGACTGTTATCAAATTCTCAGTCGACACTGTCAATATTTGGAAGGGTATCTGCGAAACCGACAAGAGGAAAGACCCGTCAGAGACAAAATTCATAGTACTTCAAAAGTATTTGTTGCAGGCCAAAGTAGATGCATTCAATGTCAGTCAACTGAGCATAGGTTAGCATTCTGTCCAGTTTTTAATTCGCTACCTTTTATTGAGCGATTTTAGATTATTAAAACAGCGTCACTTTGTTTAAATTGCCTCAATAAGGTCATCCAGCCTCAAAGTGTCCTTCATTGAATAGATGTCGTCATTGTGGAGGTTTACATCACACAAACATGCATAAGGATTCAAACGTCCAGGGAAATTATCAACTAGATGGACCTTCTATTCATCATCAATCGCAACAAATCATTCATAATACACATGACGAAAGTAAAACATTTGCAACATCAATGTTGACTCGTCACGCTCGGCGGGGATTACTTCCAACAGCAATAGTTCTTATTCAAGACAATCTTGGTGAGTTTCAGCTCGCAAAGCATTACTTGATTCGTGCTCTGAGCTTACCTTTATAACTGAAGAATTAGCCAAAAGGCTTCAGCTTCCGTTTCGTTACGATCATTATGAGATTGCTGGAATCGGTGAATTACGTACACATATGAAACATTCCGTATCTACCAAAATTCGTCAAGATATCTCCAGATGAATGGAATATGGAGTTTATCGTGACTAAATCTATCTCTCTACCTCAGCCTGAAAAGAGACTAGATGTGTCAAATTGGGCCATTCCCAAAGAAATTGAGTTAGCCGACCCATTCTTTTATAAGCCCGGAAAAGTAGATCTATTGCTTAGCGTAAAGGAGTTTTTTGATCTACTTAAAACTGGTAAAATTAGTTTAGGAATTGGTCTTCCTCATCTAGTGGAAACTGCATTAGGATGGATCGTCGGGGGTAAGATTGCTGAACCTCAATCAACTCAACAATACACTTGTAATTTAACGCAACAGCAGACCTTAACATATTATTAGAAAGGTTTTGGAAAATGGATGAAATACATGGAATTCAAATAGAGATATTTCGTTAACCTCAGAAGAACAAGCATGTGAAACTCACTTTCAGGTGCACACACAATTCCTGGATTCAGGGCGCATACAGGTTCGGTGCCTTTCAAGGAATCTCCTGAACTACTTGGAGACTCGTTGTCCTGTGCAAAAAACGTTTTCTTCAACTCGAAAGACGGCTTGCATCTCAACACCAATTAAAGGAAATGTACATCGATTTTTTAGATGAATATCTTAAGTTGAATCACATGGAGTAGCTTCGTTAGATAATTTGCAATCGGGAAATCATTACATTATTCCTCACCATTGTGTCCTTAGACCGCAGAGCTCATCAACTAAACTTCGCGTAGTATTTGACGCTTCGTCTAAATCATCATCAAATATATCATTAAATGATATTCTCATGGTTGGTCCTACTATTCAACAAGATCTAATCCTAACATTACTCTCGTTTCGTTTGTATCGCCATGCTATTACAGCTGACATAACAAAAATGTACAGACAATTTCTCGTCGCACCTGAGGATAGAAGTTTCCAACAAATCTTGTGGAGAAAGTCACCGCAAGAACCTATTCAATTATTTCAATTGAATACTGTTACCTATGGAATGTCGTGCGCTCCATTTCTCGCAATCAGGTCCTTAAAGTTTTATCAGAGACGTATAAGGAGTTGTTTCCGATTGGAGCTGCTGTATTAGATGAGGATATGTACGTCGACGATCTACTTTATGGAGCTGACTCAATCGAAGAACTCAATGCTAAGACGAATGAAGTTACCAAATTGCTCTCAAAGGCGGGCTTAGAATTGACAAAGTGGAATTTTAGTGGGGGCACCAACAGATTATGAATATAATCTCAATATTGACAATAGTGATGTCACCAAGGCTCTGGCATATCGTGGCTGCCAACTGAAGATCTTATATTATTTCGATTTGATCTTCCATTAACTCAATACCAACAAAACGAAAAATAGTATCGATCATGGCCAGGCTCTATGATCTGCTAGGATTATTAGCTCCAGTCGTAGTACGCTACAAAATCTTGATCCAAGACTTGTGGATCGAGCGCTTGGACTGGACGACCCGTTGCCAGAGATCTTACGGACTAGATGGCAACAACTTGAAGCTGATTTATCTAATCTTGACATGGTTCGAGTAAAATCGATTTGTTAACACATCACCAAAAATAAGTGTGAAATCCATGGATTTTCGGATGCCTCAAATCGAGCGTATGGATTTTGCATATACGCAAGGATTTTGGACAACGGAAAATATGTAACTTCATTGATCATTTCGAGATCGAGAGTTGCCCCACTCAATCGCAAAGCATACCTCGTTTAGAGGCTTTGTGCTTCCGTTTTACTCTGCAAACATGGACTAAAATCAAACACAAATTAAACTGTCTTGTCAGCAAAACCTTTTTTTGGACAGATTCAACTGTCGTTCTCCATGCGATTAAATGCACCCATCAACTCTAAAATGCTTTATTGCCATCGCGTATCAACCATACAAACTCAATCGCAGGATATCATTTGGAGTCACGTGCCTGGAAAGGATAATCCAGCCGACATTGTTTCACGTGGCTGTGCAGCGCGCGATTTGATGCAGACAATTTGGTTTCATGGACCAAAGTTCTTAACACTTGATGCATTACATTGCCGAAATCTGAAAGGAAGACAGATTTCGAGCCCAAAGAATTAGAATTGCGAAACACCCTTGTATTGAAATGTAGCACTAGTATTAAAGAAAAGAGCATAGTTGAGCAGATCATTAGTAGACTATCATCGTTCGTATGATTGTGAGAGTCTTAGCATACGTTTACGAGTTTTCAACCGAGTTCCTATTAACCGCAATAATACGATAAAAGCTACAAGAAGCATTTAGTAGAAGAATTAAATTTGCTTTTAATCATATAATCTCTTCCATTCAGTGTGATGTGTTGCGAAAGAACTAAAGGACTTACAAGCAGGACGAAGTCTGAAGCCGGAGCTTCAAAAGTTAAATCCATTCATCTCAAATGAACAGATAGGTTCTCAAAATATTTGACTTATCCGTGTTGGAGGCCGTCTTGCAATGGCTGACATACCATTGGACGCTAAAATGCCGTTATTGCTTCCAAAGACTCATAATTTCACTTATAAATATATTGAAGATCTTCACTTGCGAAACCTTCACGCGGGAGCTAAGGTTTGATAGCGATTCTGCGCCTAACAGTATGGATTGTAAATGCTCGCGAACTGGTCCGAAAGGTTGTTAGAAGTTGTACACATTGCTATCATTACAAACCTGTATTAATGCGACAAATCATGGGTAACCTCCCAGCTGACCGTCTCCTGGCCGAACGCCCGTTTCTGATATGCGGAGTAGATCTATGTGGACCATTTCTTACGTCGTACCGCATTCGAAGCAAAGTTCCTTACAAAACATATTTGGCCATATTTGTTTGCTTTTCTTCAAAAGCTATTCATACAGAACTAATCTCTGACCTATCTGCTAATAATTTTATTCTCTGTTTGAAGCGATTCATCGGACGACGTGGCATACCCAAAAGGATTTATTGTGACAATGCCACCAACTTTGTCGGAGCATGTTCGCAACTTGAAGGCTTCAAACGGCAATTCTGTTCAGAACTCAATGCAAAAAATCTGGAGGAATTTAGCCGAAATGCCGGCTTTGAATTCAATTTCATTCCACCGCGTGCTCCCCATTTTGGAGGCTTATGGGAAGCCGCAGTAAAGTCAATGAAGACTCTGCTCATCAAAAATTTGACCTCTTCTCATTTGACGTATGAAGAGCTTCAATCGATTGCAATTGAAGTGGAGGCGATATTGAATTCCCGTCCAATATCCATTCACAGCGATGATCCCAATGACGGGGAGGCTCTGACGCCAGCACACTTATTGATCGGATGTTCACTGCAAGCGATCCCTGAACCGGTAAGTAAATGACTCAAAACTTCTTATCTATCTCGTTGGCAAAGGTGACCTATCTCAAGCAACGCTTCTGGGAACTCTGGAAGCGCGACTATGTACATCAATTACAAGAACGCTCTAAGTGGTTGCATCCCGAAAACAACATCGCAAAGGATCAATTAGTTCTCATCCATGAAGACAATCTCCACCGCAATGCTGGATTACTGGTCGTGTGGTCGAAGCCATACTTGGTGCAGATGGAAGGGTCAGAGTAGCCGATGTTCGCACCAAGAAAGGAATTATTCGTCGCCCAATCTGCAAACTTGCTCCATTGCCTTTAAGAGATGACGTTGATGTAAATTGAAGGAGTCATACTTCATCCTTCAATGGGGAGTATGTTGGAGGAGACGTCATTGTTAACTTAGATTTTATATATTAAAATTTCTTATATTATTTGTTTAAGATTATCGGAATTTCTACCACTGTATTTACATTAACATGTTCTAAAAGCTTCTGTTACATGGCTCATGAAGAGCTTCTAACTCATGAAAACGAAATATAAAAATGACTTCTTTCTGGAATTCGAAGAGGAGAAGACTTAATTTTCCTCACTCCACTCCACATGCTATTGAGCATTGGAGTTTTGTACCATCTGCAACTGGGCAGATCAAA